>NC_057801.1:532476022-532650632 GCF_018294505.1 Triticum aestivum | reverse complement strand
ATATATATATATATATATATATATATATATATATATATATATATATCCAATTGGATGTAAGTTAGCATGAACTATTATTGTTGACATTACCCTTGAGGTAATACGTTGGGAGGCAACACTATAAGCCCCTATCTTTCTCTGTGTCCGATTAAAACTCCATAACCATAAGTACTGCATGAGTGTTAGAAATTGTGGAAGACTAAATGATAGTTGAGTATGTGGACTTGCTGAAAAGCTCTATTATTGACTCTTTCCTATGTTATGATAAATTGCAATTGCTTCAATGACTGAGATTATAGTTTGTTAGTCCCCAATGAAGTTTATGATTCATACTTGATATTGTGAATAGTTTGTTACTTGAGCATAAGAAATCATATGACAATATATATATATATATATATATATATTGCTGCTATAAGAATGATCATGATGCCCTCATGTCTGTATTTTTTTATCGACACCTCTATCTCTAAACATGTGGACACATTTTTCGATATCGGCTTCCGCTTGAGGACAAGTGAGGTCTAAACTTGGGGGAGTTGATACGTCCATTTTGCATCATGCTTTTATATTGATATTTATTGCATTATGGGCTGTTATTACACGTTATGTCACAATACTTATGGCTATTCTCTCTTATTTTACAAGGTTTAACATAAAGAGGGAGAATGCCGGCAGCTGGGATTCTGGGCTAGAAAAGGAGCAAATATTGGAGACCTATTCTGCACAGCTCCAAAAGTCCTGAAACTCCACGGGAGTCATTTTTGGAATTAATAAGAATTATTCAGCAGAAAAAATACCTGAGGGGGGCCACCCACCGTCCACGAGGGTGGGGGCACGCCCACCCTTACAGGGCGCGCCCCCTGCCTCGTGGGCCCCCTGGCAGCCCTCCGGTGCCCATCTTCTGGTATATGAAGTCTTTTACCCTGGAAAAATCATAAGCAAGCTTACGGGACGAAACTCCGCTGCCACAAGGCAGAACCTTGGCGGAACCAATCTAGGGCTCCGGCAGAGCTATTCTGCCGGGGAAACTTCCCTTCGGGAGGGGGAAATCATCACCATCGTCATCACCAACGATCCTCTCATCGTGAGGGGGTCAATCTGCATCAAAATCTTCACCAGCAGCATCTCCTCTAAAACCCTAGTTCATCTCTTGTATCCAATCTTTGTACCAAAACCTCAGATTGGTACATGTGGGTTGCTAGTAGTGTTGATTACTCCTTGTAGTTGATGCTAGTTGGTTTATTTGGTGGAAGATCATATGTTCATCTCCTTAATGCATATTAATACCCCTCTGATTATGAACATGAATATGCTTTGTGAGTAGTTATGTTTTTTCCTGAGGACATGGGTGAAGTCTTGCTATTAGTATAGTCATGTGAATTTGGTATTTGTTCGATATTTTGATGAGATGTATGTTTTCTCTCCTCTAGTGGTGTTATATGAGCGTCGACTACATGACACGTCACCATTATTTGGGCCTAGAGGAAGGCATTGGGAAGTAATAAGTAGATGATGGGTTGCTAGAGTTACAGAAGCTTAAACCCTAGTTTATGCGTTCCTTCGTAAGGGGCTGATTAGGATCCACTAGTTTCATGCTATGGTTAGGTTTACCTTAATAATTCTTTTGTAGTTGCGGATGCTTGCAATAGGGGTTAATCATAAGTGGGATGCTGGTCCAAGAAAGGGAAATACCCAAGCCCCGGTCCACCCACATATCAAATTATCAAAGTAATGAACGCGAATCATATGAGCGTGATGAAAACTAGCTTGACGATAATTCCCATGTGTCCTCGGGAGCGCTTTTCTCATGATAAGAATTTGTCCAGGCTAGTCCTTTGTTGCAAAAAGGACTGGGCCACCTTGCTGTACCTTATTTACTTTCATTGCTTGTTACCTGTTACAAATTATCTTATCACAAAACTATCTGTTACCTATAATTTCAGTGCTTGCAGAGAATACCTTACTGAAATCCGCTTGTCATTTCCTTCTGCTCCTTGTTGGGTTCGACACTCTTACTTATCGAAAGGACTACGATAGATCCCCTACACTTGTGGGCCATCAGTTATGTGGGGTCGGGTTGACCAGGAAGGTGCCCGCAAGATAATTACGTGGCGTATCGGGCATTCTTAGCCCTTACCACAAGTCCACGAGACAGGGCAATGGGGTCACATCGATCGTGAGTCTCTTCTTGTTATTGTGCGCTCCTAATCCACTAAACGATTTGGATATTTGATCTGAGGGGCCTTTGGCCTGATAGCACTAACCATCACATGGGCATAGTATGGGCGTTCTGCATTGTATGCATCAGCCAAAGCTTAATAGACGTCAGCGGCTGAGCGGCGCGCGCTGGTTTGGGCTAGAACGCCTCGCCTTGTATAAGGGCGGCTAGGTCTGCCCACCGATCGCCCACGTAACGTGCAGGAGTTCCTGGGGCGATGGCCCAAGACCCCTGGGGACATAGGTTTAGTCCGGCGTGCCGACCTCTCTATTAGGCCTAGGTCGGGTTGCGGCGTATCGTTTGGCCGAGGCCGGGCATGACCCAGAAAAGTGTGTCCGGCCGGAGTTAATAGAGCATGGTGGGTAAGTTGGTGCACCCCTACAGGGAAGAAAACATCTATGGATAGCTTGTCCTAATGTAACGAACACTCGAAGTTGTATCCTGATCGATAGAACTAGAACTGGATACTTGAGATGAGAAATGGATAATATTGCCCTGGCATTGCTTTCTCGCAGGGAGTCTAGGAAGGATCTCTGGGCGAGGTTGATGACACTACTACTACTTTACTTTATGCTAGTCTTCACTCTTCCAATGCTGCAAGACCGCTGAAGATGCTGAAGATGCTAGTCTTCGATAGGACTAGGCTCTCCCCTCTATTCTGGCATTTCTATAGCCCAGTCCACATATACAGCCTTCCTTTTATAATGTTGCATATGTAGTGTAGATCCTTGCTTGCTAAGTACTTCGGATGAGTACTCACGTTTGCTTTGCTTTCTTTCCCCCCATATCCGTTTGATGCAACCAGATGATGGAGCTCCTGAGACCGCTGCCACCGCCGACGACTACTAGTACCCCGAGGGTGCCTACTACCACATGACAGACGCCGATGACCAGGAGTAGTTTGGAGGCTCCTGGGCAGGAGGCCTTGCCTTTTTGATTGATGTTGCTTTTGTGCTAGCCTTCTTAAGGAAAACTTGTTTAACTTATGTCTGTACTCAGATATTGTTGCTTCCGCTGACTCATTTGTATTCGAGCTTATGTACTCGAGCCCTCGAGGTCCCTGGCTTATAATATAAAGCTTGTATTATTTTTATTTGTGTCTAGAGTTGTGTTGTGATATCTTCCCTGGTCATGATTGTACACATTTGCGTGTATGATTGGTGTACGATTGAATCGGGGGTGTCACATTGACATAGATCCCAATGGTAAAGCGATGGATCAAAAGGTATATCGTTCCATGATTGGCTCCTTGCTTTACCTTTGTGCATCTAGAACGGATATCATGTTGAGTGTGGGAATTTGTGCTCGGTTTCAAGCCACACCTAAGGAAAGCCACTATGTGGCGGTCAAGCGAATCTTCCGATTTTTGGCTCATACCCCAAACTTTGGCTTATGGTACCCAAGAGGAGCTAACTTCAACCTTTTGGGCTATTCGAGCTCCGATTGGGCGGGAGAAAAAGTGGATAGGAAGTCAACCTCCGGAGGGTGCAAATTTCTTGGTTGCTCTTTGGTCAGTTGGCCTTCTAAGAAGCAAAGCTGTGTGTCTCTCCCGTCCACTGGAGCGGAGTATGTGGCCGCCGGTAGTTGTTGTGCTCAACTTCTATGGATGAGGAAAACATTAATGGATTACGGTGTCATTTGTGACAAAGTGCCTCTTTGCTATGACAATGAAAGTGCCATCAAGATCTCTCTCAACCCGGTGCAACACTTCAAGACGAAGCATATTGAGATTCAGTATCAGTTCATCCTGGATCACATTAGGTGAGGGGGGATCCAGCTCAAATATGTCAACACTCATGATAACCTTGTAGATATTTTCACGAAGCCCTTGGATGAAGCAAGATTCCGCGAGTTAAAGCATGAGCTAAATATCATTGATTCGAGCAATGTGGCTTGAACCCTTGCACACCCCACCATACTCATCTTGATGTCATGTTTAGATGTAGGCATGGACATAGGGGGAGTGTTGTTCTCTCAATGAACTCTCCCTCCCCCCATTATGCATAAATTGATCAGCTCTTTCACATAGCCATTTTTATGGTACTTGTGCTTCAAAGATGGTCATGGGCCCAAGGATAATTCTTCGCGGTGCCATACCAATTGAGTCAAACATAGGTGGCTCCGGCCAGCGTCCTCTCCTTTTGAGAGTTTTTTTGTGTGTCGTGTCTGGTCCTCGTTGTCTTTTGCCTTCTTTTGAGCCATGTTTGTGTTTGAGTTGCCTTGTGTGTGTGTTTGTTTGCGTGTCCGGTTGCTTGAAGGTTGCATTGCAAAGGCCGTGTTTTTCTGTGTTTGTCGAAACACGCACTTTCCATGGTTTAGGGTACTACCGTGGCAAGCCACGATACTACCGCAGGAGATGGGTTGCCCTGTGTGTCAGGACCCCGATTCTATGCCACACCGATCTAGCATGTAACACCTCATATCACTTTGCGGCCTCACGCACGGTATTCCCACGGGTATCGCCTTACCATGCCCGGGACCGTTTGCGCCTTTTGGAACACGTATATCATAGTGTCGCTAGCACCCATATGACAAAGAACCCAGGCTGACATGGCTAGTCGTGATCCCAAAGTGGCCCTAACTTACAGGGACAGGCATACATGACCCATCAACGAACTTGTCTGTCAGGACCCCGATCCAATGCCACACCGATCTAGAAAGTAACACCTCGTATAACTTTGCGGCCTCACGCACGGTATTCCCATGGGTGTCGCCTTACCAGGCCCGGGACCGCACTACAAAAAAGGCACATCCGTGACATTTTGGGCCGAACGAATTTTTTTCTGTCATACTTATGACACTTCTATGATGATAATTGTGACAAAACCCGGTATCATCATAGATGTGGTGGGCTCCTACTTCTATAACAAAAAATCATGACAGAAAATGGGCTTTTCGTCCTAGGCGGGTGGAGACGCAGCTGCATGACATTCTTTGGGCCGTCCATGATGGAAAAAACCATGGTAGAAGCGAGGACGAGGAAAATTTCGGGGAGTTCCAGGTTACGGTGGGTGGTCGGGTGCCGAGCGATGCGCGTTTCTCTGGTGCACGTACGAGCGTGCGCGAGGCATTGGCTCTAACTGAACTCGAGTGAGGCGTTGGGCTCTAACTGAACCCGAGAGATTGCACTACAGGCTACGCGTTACTGCACCCGAGCGGTCGATCGATGGTTGTTAACTGAACTCGATCGAGCGATTCCTTTGCTACTGCTGCTAACTGAAGCCAATCGATGCTGCCTCTCTGGATGAACAGTGAGTGTTTGAAAGTGCAACTATCCCTAGGTGGTTTTAGTAATTCATAACAACATATAGCTCATTGAGCTAATGCTATTCCAAGACTATTATTTCAGGAAATCTCAATGAATGGCATGGCATGGATGATGAAAGTGGATCCCTGAAAGTACTAATGACAAAGGATTGGCTCAAGCTCAAAAGCTCAAGACTCTTCATTTTATATTTTAGTGATCCAAGATCACATTGAGTCTATAGGAAAAGCCAATACTATCAAGGAGGGATGAGGTGTTGCTTAATGAGCCTCTTGCTTCATGTGCTTGGTGATATGCTCCAAAAACCCTCAGCTACTTTCTCACATCCACAAATGACCTAAACCTAAAGCCAAAATCGGTCACACCGATTCTTTCTATCGGCGCCACCGAGTTCTAATGTCATAGCCAATGCCACAAACCCTAGGCAAATCGGTCCTACTGATAGGGATCTCGGTCTCACCGAGATGGGATTGTAATCTCTCTGTTTCCCTTCGTAACATTTCGGTCTAACCGAAGTGAGCGATTGGTCTCACCGAGATTGCAATGTAAACTCTCTGTTTCCCTTTTGTAACATTTCGGTCTCACCGAAAAGAGCAAATTGGTCCCACCGAGTTTACCTGACCAACTCTCTGGAAAACTTATTACCAAAATCGGTCTCACCGAGTTTGTGTGATCGGTCTTACCGAGATTACGTTATGCCCTAACCCTAACCAAATCGGTCCTACCGAGTTGCATGTCAGTCCCACCGAAAATCCTAACGGGCACTAGGTTTATCAGATTGATCTGACCGAGTCTGTTGAATCGGTCCCACCGAGTTTGGTAAATTGTGTGTAACGGTTAGATTTTGTGTGGAGGCTATATATACCCCTCCACCTCCTCTTCATTCATGGAGAGAGCCATCAGAACAAACCTACACTTCCAACTTACCATTTCTGAGAGAGAACTACCCACTCATGTGTTGAGGCCAAGATACTCCATTCCTACCATATGAATCTTGATCTCTAGCCTTCCCCAAGTTGCTTTCCACTTAAATCTTCTTTCCACCAGATCCAAATCCTATGAGAGAGAGTTGAGTGTTGGGGAGACTATCATTTGAAGCACAAGAGCAAGGAGTTCATCATCAACGCACCATTTGTTACTTCTTGGAGAGTGGTGTGTCCTAGATTGGGTAGGTGTCACTTGGGAGCCTCCGACAAGATTGTGGAGTTGAATCAAGGAGTTTGTAAGGGCAAGGAGATCGCCTACTTCGTGAAGATCTACCGCTAGTGAGGCAAGTCCTTCGTGGGAGACGGCCATGGTGGGATAGACAAGGTTGCTTCTTCATGGTCCCTTCGTGGGTGGAGCCCTCCGTGGACTCGCGCAACCGTTACCCTTTGTGGGTTGAAGTCTCCATCAACGTGGATGTACGATAGCACCACCTATCGAAACCACGCCAAAAACATCCGTGTCTCCAATTGCGTTTGAATCCTCCAAACCCTTCCCTTTACTTTCTTGCAAGTTGCATGCTTTAATTTCCGCTGCCTATATACTCTTTGCATGCTTGCTTGAATTGTGTGATGATTGCTTGACTTGTCCTAAGATAGCTAAAATCTACCAAACTCTAAAATTGGGAAAAGGTTAAGTTTTTAATTGGTCAAGTAGTCTAATCACCCCCCTCTAGACATACTTCAAGGTCCTACAAGTGGTATCAGAGCTTTGGTCTCCATTTGCTTTGATTTCCATAGCTTTTGGTGGTCATAGCCTTGGTTTCACAACCTAGGAGAGTATGGCATCTAGCGAGGGAAATTATCACCGTAGAGGTCCTTACTTTGATGGTACTAATTTTGCTAGTTGGAAGCATAAGATGAAAATGCATATTCTCGGACATAACCCCGCCGTTTTGGCATTATTTGTATTGGCTTGCAAGGGGAATTCTTTGATGGGAGAGAGCCGAACCGTGAAGCTAATGCGGAAGAATTGAAGATGCTGCAATACAACGCTCAAGCTTGTGACATCATCTTCAACGGATTGTGCCCCGAAGATTCAACAAATCAGCCATCTTGAGAAGCAAAGCAAATTTGGGATACTTTGATTGATATGCATGAAGGTACCGACTCTGTCAAGGAATCCAAGTTGGATGTGTTCCAAAGTCAGCTTGACAAGTTCAAAATGAAGGATGGTGAAGGTGTTGCTGAAATGTACTCTAGGCTTGCACTTATCACAAATGAGATTGCCGGCTTAGGAGTGAAGAGATGACCGACATATTCATCATCAAAAGATCCTCAGAGCATTGGATGGAAAGTATGATACCGTGGTGCACATTGATCCAAATGATGCCAAACCACAAAGATCTCAAGCCAACGGAAGTCATTGGAAGAATTGTTGCTCATGAGATGTCACTCAAGGATAAGGAGGAACTTCATAACAAGTCAAGTGGTGCTTACAAAGCCTCAAGTGAAGCCCCCACATCATCAAGTGAGAAACAAACCTTCAATGAAGAATTGAGCTTAATGGTGAAGAACTTCAACAAATTCTACAAGAGTAGAAGCAAAGAAAGAAGCTCCAAGTCAAGGTCTTACAATGACAAAAGATCTTCTAGTCGAGAGCAAATTGCTACAGTTGTGGGAGACCTGGACACTATTCAACGAGTGTAAAGCACCCTACAAAGAAGAGAAGATTCTCCAAAAATAAGAAGCAAAAGAGAAGAATCAGCCACCAGAGAAGAGGAGGAGTAGAGATGGTCGTTATGAACGAAGACCCTCACGGAGAAGCAAGGATTCGGAAAGGAAGGACAAGTCATCAAGGAGCTACACAAAACGAAGACATCAAGCTCATGTTGGTGAATGGGTATCCGGCTCCGACTCCGACAATCACTCCGAGAGAAGCTATCACTCCGACTCCGAAAATACTCAAGATGAAGGTGTTGCCGGTCTAGCACTTGTGTCAACCTACTCCTACGACATATTTGATTCACCAAATGAAAGGAATTGGAAGATGCTTCATGGCCAAAGGTCCAAAGGTAACACATCCTGAATATGTTGATTTCGATAGTGATGAAGATGACTTACTTGTGGATGATGATTTACTTGTTGACAACTCTAGTGATGAATACTATGATGAAACTTCAACTAATCATGCTAATCAAGATAAAACGAATGACAATGATAAGGAGAATATTGAGCTTCTAACTAAAGAACTAAACACTCTTAAGTTAGCTCATGAAACTATCTTCGAAGATCATCGAGAACTTTTAAGGGCTCATGAGAAGTTACGCTTTGAAAAGCTCAATCTTGAGCAAGAGCATGAGTTGTTAAAAGCAATCAATGATGACCTCCGTAAGAAAAGCTCTTCTTACATTGCCAAGCGTTTACTCTTATCTACTTACATGCCTCAAGTTAAGTCTAGTAACAAGTACAAGAAAGATCCTTCCTCTAGTAGTAACAATAATAATGTCAAATCCAATATTGTTGCTTCTAGTAGTTCTCTTGATTCCACTAATGATTCTCTTAGCCAAGTTACACTTGAGCAAGAAAATAGCTTATTGAAGGGAATTATAGAGAAAGGTGTTTACAAGAGCCTTGCCGGGAGTAAGCAATTCGAGGAAATTGTACGCAAGAAAGGAAGGCACCGGAAGAATCAAGGTGTTGGTTTTGAACGAAAGTTCAATGCCAATGGAGTTGAGTGGGAAGAAGATCAATACCCCAAGACGAAGTTTGTTCCTCAACAAGAGAAGTATGATCCTACTTCCTTCAAGGGAACACAAGCACAAGATGATCTTCCACCACAAGACCACAAGAACAAAGGCAAGGACAAGCTTCAAGAAGAGATTGATGCATTTGAAGAAGCACCTAAGGTCTCGGTCAAGTGGGTTCCCAAGACTACATCAAGTTCTACTTCATCAAGTACAACTACAACTCCAAGGATTCCCATCAAGATGATGTGGATCCCGAAGAAGAAGAACTAGAGAGTTCTTGAGGGTGACTCCGCCAACATTCTTCACTCATATCATTATGGCAAGAACAAGTGCAATCAACTTCCACATCTTGCACTAGTTCAAGGAGTCACAAACCCTCATGTTGGTAAGGCAAGGGACAAGGTAACCTAATGATTTCATGGACATCATCTTGTGTGTGCTTCACTCTATGTCTATGGATATTCTTGTTTGTTCCTTGTGGGACTAACCCATGTAGGTAAATTGAAAGTGCAACTCACTCCAAAGGATTGCTCCAAATGATCTACATCAACATTGAGCATCCACATCTTCAACACCTACATGAAGTCATCATCGACAAAACCCAAGGTTAGTTCATCCTCTAAAGGGGATCTCACATCTAGGGGGAGCTTAACTCTAAGAATTGAGTCAAAGCAACTCTAATGGTGTGAACACAACAATGCATTATGTAAAAGTGGTAACCCCACTTGAGCTTAAACGATGAGTATGACCTATGATCAAATGTTTTTCATTTGACTCCTAAGTCAATATACTCATATATGGATGACCTAGTCATCGCCAATTGTTTGATAGATGCTAGAATTGGTTGTGCATGTTTTGCCACATATTTCATTTGCCATCTTATTGTGTGAGCATGTTGGTGCATATTTTACTCATTCAAGGACATCCACTTGTTGTTTTGAGTGATTGGCTTCCTTTTCTTTTTGCCAAGTGGATGGACAAAAATGCCTAAGAACCTTCTCTAGCTATCTATGCTTTTCTCGTCTCAAACTCTATTCATGCTACATCACAAAATTTGATCAAGTCAGATTTGAACCACTCTGTGTGAGGAGCACTCAGAGTCCCCGATTCGTCATAGACATAAACTTCCAAAACTTCTTTGTGATTCTCGGTCTGACAGATTTCTCCATTTTGGTCCTACCGAGATCACTAAGTCGATCTAGGTTTTCAATCTCGGTGCAACCGATTTGAACTTTTCGGTCACACCGAGTTGCTGTAACTGTACACAGTTATGCATCTCGGTGCCACCGAGTTGTTCCACTCGGTCACACCGATAGGGTCAGGCTATATATAGTCACGGGAATTTTTTTGGAAATTTCTCCGAACCTCTTCGCCCGCGCAATAGCTCGCTCTGCCATCAGGGTCTCCGGATCATCTCCTCGTTGCCAGCCGCCTTCGCTGGTCTCCGTCGCCGTCAACGGATTTCACCCCCGCCGTTGCCGCCGTAGTGAGTTCATCGCCAAGCTAGGGTATGGACTCGATCACAGTGTTATCCTCGTCCGATTCCTAGCACATTGTGTTCTTAATGATTCTTGCCACGATTGAAACACTCCTATCCAGTCAATGCAATCCTTAGATTAGATGAGATTTGAAAATTTAGGGTTAGGTTTCCGCCGAAACCATCTCGGACCCACCGAGGTGAAAAACTTGGTCCCACTGATTTGGCTAACGCCATTGCACTAGTAACTCTCGGTCTGACCGAGAATTGCTAATCGGTGAGACCGATTTTAGGACTTTGTGAAACCCTAGCAGTCTCGGTGCCACCGAACTGTGACTCGGTCCAACCGAGTTCATTAGTTTAGGTTCCAAAACTGCTTCGGTATCACCGAGTTTGAAAATAGGTTGATCTGAAATGCTTTCTATGGAAAATTAAAACTGAATTTTTGAACCATTCTTTTGCAAAAATCTCTGCATTTTGTGATGCTCATCCACTCTATCTCATCTATAACTCTTCACAGGGTCAACAGTCAGTGATTTGCAGCATGTCAGACCAAAGTGATAGCCAGAACAGTTCAGTAGAGCACAATCACATGAGTGAGGGCACTAGTCTCTCTAGCACTTCAGATGAAGGCAGCAGGAGCACCCCAAGCAATCTGCCTAAAGCTGCCACCAGGACAAGGAAGAAGAGAACCTCAGATTCTGAGGATGAGGATTGTAGAGCAGAAGAGGATGAAGCTACCTCCAAGAAGGTAGTGCTCAAAAAGGAGTATGCCTCAGAACAGAACACTAAACCAGGACTCAATAGGAAGGTTCCTGCCAAGAGGACGCCTATGCTGAAGGACAAAGGATCTACTCAAGTGCCTGAAAAGACAAAACCCAAAGAGGCACCTGCAAAGAGAGTCACAACTTCCAAACCCAAGAAAGTTCCCACTGGAGAAACTATGAAGTTTACCATTGAATTAGAAGATGAAGCTGCTACTCAGGATAAGAAGAAGAAAAGAGCCAGAACCACTACTGCCCGGGTTCTTGGAAATCCCTCAATGAGGAGAGACTCTGAAGAGGAAGAAGAGGTTGCTGCACCAGCACCCAAGGCACAAAAGCTTATGGGTAATGCTATTAGATCAGGGGCTGCAACATCAAAGCCCAAGGAAGCACCCAAAGCTGCCCCCAAGCCCAAGCTTGCACCAAAGAGGAATACCAGGAGTATTCCAGCTGCTGAGAAGAACAAGGCCCTAGTGCCTAAAGTTGCTGATGAGGAAGATGAAGAAGGACAAGTCCTGAGGAAGCTCAAGCCCAAGATACCAGACCACAATGATGCCCATCCTGTGGCTGAGGACATGAAGATCAGAAGAGACTCAGGGTTGAGGCTATGGAGGATGACAGATCCATATGCCACAAGGAGAAGAACTACTATTGACTATAGGTTCCATACAAAGGAACAACGGGACTTCTATGAGACAATCTTGTTGGACAAGAAGCCCATAGTGTGTGATATGAGGTGGGTCGACTGAACCTACATGAAAGATAATGAATAACACTATCCTGGAGTGCAAGACAGTTTTGTTGCTTGTGAAGTTGCAGATTTTGTTGGGCAAAAGCTCACCAACTGGAATGATGAACTCATTATGCAATTCTACTCCAGAGCACACTTCTATCCAGATGGGAGGATAGTTTGGATGTCTGAAGGTACAAGGTACCAGTCAACTGTTGAGGAATGGGCAAAACTGATCAATGCCCCAAAGGAAAGTGAATATGACTTGGATGTCTATGCCAATAAGAAGATGGACCACAATTCCATGGCACACATGTACAAGGAGATCCCAGACAAAGCTATTGAGACACATAAGTTTGGGTCAGTCCACTTTCTTCTGTCAGGGCTACCAACTATCAACTGGATCCTAAGGCACACTCTGTTGCCTAAGTCTGGTGACAACAACATGATTAGAGGGCATGCAATCAACATGTTGCATTCGTTTGATGTGCCACAAAAATTTAAGGTCATGAGCCTTATGGTAGAGACCATGAAGAGGACTGCAGCAGACCAGAAGAGAAGTTGTGGATATGCCCCTTAGATTCAGGAGTTGATTAACTCAAAGATGGTCACATGAAAATATCTATTGGATAAGGAACATTTTCCTCTCTATCTAGACTTTGAGGACAATCAGGTTGTTATGAATGAGAATGAACCATCATTAGTACAAGTTCAAGAGAAGAAGGAGAAGGCAAGGAAAGAGAAGGTTGCCAAGATGCCAACTCAAGAGGAGGCATCTGAGTACTTTTTGGAGAACAAGCAGGAGCAGCTTGGTTACTTGTGTCAGGACCCCGACTCGATGTCACATCGATCTAGCTGGTAACACCTCATATCACTTTGCGGCCTCACGCACGGTATTCCCACGGGTGTCGTCTTACCTTTTCCCGGGACCGTTTGCGCCTTTTGGCTCACGTATATGATAGTGTCGCTAGCATCCATATGATAAAGAGCCCGGGCTGACATGACTAGTCGTAAACCCAAAGTGGCACAGACTTACAGGGACAGGCATCCATGACCCAGCTTCGAACGTGTCGGTCATCAGCAGGTGGGTCCGGGCTGTAGCACTGGGCTAGCAGGACTCCGGTAAACCGGGCTGTAGCGGGCTAACAGGACTCCGGTACTCAAAGCGTGACATTTCCCCGAAGGGACAGACACAGGAACGAAGAAGGACACATGCCGGCCAGCCTAAGTGTTCCAGAGCAGTAGCAAGCTACCATGGCTCAGCGGTAACACTAGGAGACATTTCCCGGTAAGAGAGGCTACTAAAGATAAACAACTAGATAGTCAGATCCCACACATACCAAGCATTTCAATCATACACACAATATGCTCGATATGTGCAAATACAACGAAGCATCACAACATGACTCTATGACACAAGTACTTTATTTAAGGCTCAGTGAGCCATACATAACATACACAAAGGTACGGGTCTCACGACCCCACATACAAGTCATACAGTCATACAAACCAGCAGCGGAAGTAACTTGTCTGAGTACAGACAACTAGTAAAATAAAAGAGGCTTGGAAAGCCTAGCTATACTACGTGGTCCTTCACAAGCTCAGGGTCACCACCTGGGTCTTTAGCCTACTCGTTGATGTCAACGTCTACATAGAACCCATCAGAAGGGGTTGCAGCGTCTTCTGTAAAAATGTAGATTATAGCAACATGAGTACAAAGGTACTCAGCAAGACTTACATCAGATCCTACATACATGCATAGTATCAAGAAGGGTTGGTGGAGTTATTGCAGCAAGCCAGCTTTGACTCTTGGCTAGACTATCCTACGATACTCCAACTTGAAATGGTTTTGCGCACACGAGTCCACTACTCACCACTTCAATACACTACCGAGGATCCACCTCCGTCTTCCTACGGAAGAGCCATCCTCGGCACTCACACTTATCTTGAGGCTTTTAGCAGTTTCCATTTACTTGTCTATGAACTGTATAGGCAACCAAGTAGTCCTTTACCGCGGACGCGGCTATTCGAATAGATCATGTTAACCCTGCAGGGGTGTACTTCTTCATACACGCTCTCACCACTTACCGTCGTTTACACGACATGTACTCGGCAACCTTCAAGCGGAAGCCCAACGTGGGTGTCGGCCACGACCTACCTAATCACCTAAGCCTCCAGTCCAGGTTTATCGCCTATTCAGGTTCCATCCGCAGGGAGTCCGGCCGAGGCTTCCCATACGGCCCCGAACGATGTGAACAGGGTTCCCGAGATACCTAACGGGTATTCGGTACACCCGGCCACGTACCTACCGCATCACAGCCCACCCCTACGGTCAGCGCTGTCCACGGCCTCCAGTAGGCTACAAACACCAGAAACTACTTGCAACTCCTGGACGGAGAACTAGGGTGAATAAGAAGTCGAGAGGGTCCATTGGTTTCGGGCCCAATGCATGGTAGTAGCTGATTCTTAAATCACACATACAGATCTCAGTGCTTAAGGTCGGCTTCAATGAAACAACCCACCATGTACTCCTACATGGCCTCTCATCGATACCTTTACCAAATCGTGTTCACCACACCACTCTCATTACCGACATAATCATTTCACTCTAGCCCATCACCCAGATGAACCAGACCTGACACGACTCTAAGCATAGCAGGCATAGCAAGGTAGGAACAACACATACATAGGGCTCAATCAACTCCTACACATGCTAGTGGGTTTCATCTAGTTACTGTGGCAATGACAGGTCATGCAGAGGAAATGGGTTCAACTACCGTAGCACACAGCAGTTTGAATCGCGTTGTCTTAATGCAGTAAAAGAGAGCAGGAGCGAGAACATGGGATTGTATCGATATGATCAAATGGTTGGTTGCTTGCCTGATGGTTCGATGCACGGATACGGTTCTTCGTTAGGGTAATCACGGTACTCCTCGGGGACAGATCCTGTCGCAAAGGACATCGATACACAAGCATCACCAAACAATGTGCAACAATATGATGCATGCATGAAACATGGCAATATGAGTGTGTTGGGCTAATGCAACTAAAACCAGAAGTGTTTGAACAAATTTGAATCAAGGATTCAAATTTCAAATTCAAATATGGCCTTTTAAAGTGCTTTTCCTTGTTCTGATTAAAACATCAATTTAACTTGTTTGATCATGCATGAAAATAGTACAGATGGATAGATTGGATTTTTCTGATCATTTTTCATATATAATTTGTCCAATTTGGAGTTACAGAATAAAAGTTATGAATTTTTGAAGTTTAAATAATATTCTGGAATTTCCTGATTTAATTTAAATCCAGAAATTCAATATTGCGTCAGCATGACGTCAGCATGACGTCAGTGGTCAACTGTGGCTGGCTGAGGTCAAACCTGACGTGTGGGGGCCACACGTCAGTGACAGGGGGGTTAAACAGGATTAAATTAATCCTAATTACTAATTAGTGGCGCTGGGGCCCACTGTCAGTGTCAGGGGGGGTTGACTAACAGTAGTTAGCGCTAACCTAACCACCTGGCCGACAGGGCCCACG
Source organism: Triticum aestivum (assembly GCF_018294505.1). Classification (NCBI taxonomy): domain Eukaryota; kingdom Viridiplantae; phylum Streptophyta; class Magnoliopsida; order Poales; family Poaceae; genus Triticum; species Triticum aestivum. Next base: position 532,634,962 of record NC_057801.1, on the reverse strand, counting down.
CGTCAGTGACCCTGGGGGGTCAAACCCCAGGTCGGGCAAGTCAAACCCCACCGGCGACATGACGCCGGCGAGGTCCGAGACGGCGGCGAAAGTGCTTTTGGCCATTCCGGCAACCAAATGGACGGCGGAAGGCATCTACGTGTTGCTGAGGTTGAGCCGCGTCTATTGGTGGTGGTGGTTGGGCTCGGGGTGGCCGGAGTTGACGGCGGCGAGCTCGGCTGCGGCGGCCGGAGTTCGGGTGCGGTCGGGATCAGTGTTGCAGGGGGTTTGGGGAGGCGTTGGTGCGTGCTGCGTGCTCCTGGTGAGGTGGGGAGCACGATGGTGTGCTCAGTTGGGTGCTACGGCGACCGTGGCCACGACGGCGACATCGCCGGCGGCGTGGAGGTCTCGGCCGAGGTGGGGCTAGGGCCTACGGTGAGGGAACGAGGGGGAGAAGAGGGGGAAACGGTGGCGTAGCTCACCGCGGTTGCAGTGGGCGTCGAAGCGGGCTCGGGGACGCGCTGGAGACGGCGAATTCGACGGCGACGGTGGTCGGAGCCCGAAGAGGGGAACGGCGACGTGGCGGCGATGCAGGGCTTCCGGGGAGCTGTGGAGCGGTGGGGAGGAAGAGGGAGTCGAGGCGGAGCTCCTGAGCTAATCGGGGGAGCGAGGGGTGGCCGGGGACGATGGCTATGGCGAACGGCGGCGACGGTCGTGTTCGGCCGTGAGAGAGAGAGCGAGGGGAGAGCCGGGGGAGAGTGAGAGAGAGCAGGGGGGAGAGGCGTGGCGTCGTCCAGGGCGTCGAGCGAGGAGGGGAGGGCAGGCAAGCAGGCGAGCAGGTGGCGTGGCGCGGTGGCCGTGCGCGCGCGCCGGCCACACGCCTGGCCGACTGGCGCCAGGAGGACGACGGCGGTGGTGGGCTGGGCTGGCTAGCTGGGCCGGCCAGCTGGCTGGGCCGCACAGGTAAGTTTTCCCTTTTTTTTCTGTTTCTGTTTTTATTTAATATATCTGCAACTTTGTTGAATTAAATAAAATACCTAGGCAACTCCAAAAATCACCAAACTACTCCTGGTCCATAGTTGGATTATTTCCAACATGAAACATTTTAGTTTGGAGATATTTGAGCATTTAAATATTTTATATTATTTTAAATGCCCAAATTCAAATATTTATGATTTAAATCAAAAACCTTAGGATGGCCTAGGAAAATGTGCACCACTTTTGGCAGAGGTTCTGAACCAAGGCAAAAATGATGGGCATTTTAGAAGGGCATTTCAGGTTCATTGAAAAATTATTTTAGTAACCCTAGTTGGTTTCAGAGGGGACTGGGGGTTCTGTCATCCCCATTTCAAGTTTCTGATGAAAAAGTAAACATGATGCAACACTCTAATGCATGACTAGCTAGGTTGTGACAACTCACCCCCACTCAAAAGAATCTCGTCCCGAGATTTGGGTTCCTCCGCGAAGAAGGCGGGATATTCGAGTCGAAGACGATCCTCCCTTTCCCAAGTTGCTTCATCCTCAGAATGGTGCGACCATTGAACCTTGAGAAACTTGATATTATGACGTCGCGTGGTACGTTCGGCTTGATCGAGGATACGAATGGGGTACTCTCGATATGTAAGATCATCTTGGAGATCAAGCGTTTCGTGGTCCACTTCACGGATAGGATCCGAGAAGCAACGCCTGAGTTGAGAAACGTGGAAGACATCGTGAACTCTGGAGAGGTGCGGAGGTAGTTCCAACTGGTAGGCAACTTCTCCTCGTTTGGCGAGAATGCGAAAGGGTCCAATGTAACGAGGAGCTAATTTGCCTTTGATACCGAAACGATGGGTTCCCTTTAGAGGGGTGACCCGAAGATAAGCCTTCTCGTCAACCTCGAAAGTCATAGCCTTATGTTTTCGGTCATATTGACTCTTTTGACGGGATTGGGCTGTTTTCAACTTTTCACGAACGATACGAACTTGTTCTTCTGCTTCCTGAATCATATCCGGGCCAAAGAATTGTCTTTCCCCGGTCTCTGACCAGTTAAGGGGTGTTCGACATCGTCGTCCATAGAGAACTTCAAAAGGGGCTTTACCCAAGCTAGATTGATAGCTGTTGTTGTAAGCGAATTCGGCAAATGGAAGGCACTTCTCCCAGTCCATTCCGAAAGAGATAACGGAGGCTCGAAGCATGTCTTCTAGAATCTGATTGACGCGTTCCACTTGACCACTTGACTGAGGGTGGAAAGCGGTGCTAAAGGAGAGACGAGTTCCCATAGCATTTTGGAAACTTTCCCAAAATCGAGAGGTGAAAAGACTTCCTCGATCCGAATTGATTTCCAAAGGAACACCATGGAGGGACACTATTCGGGAGATGTATAAGTCTGCCAGCTGGCTAGCGGTTATACTCTCACGAACAGGTAAGAAATGAGCTACTTTGGAAAGACGATCGACCACGACGAAAATAGCATTATTCCCCCTTTTGGTCCTGGGAAAACCGGTAATGAAATCCATACCAATTTTATCCCATTTCCATTCAGGAATAGCTAAGGGTTGAAGGGTGCCAGCAGGCCGTTGATGCTCTGCTTTTACACGACGACAGACGTCGCAATTTGCAATATACTGAGCAATTTCTCTCTTCATCCTAGTCCACCAGAACCTCTGGCGTAGGTCCTGATACATCTTAGTACTACCGGGATGAATAGTGAGAGGAGATTCATGGGCTTCCTTAAGGATTAATCGCCTTAGGTTGCGCACTTTGGGAACTACTAGTCGATCCCCGAAGTATACGACTCCTTGATCATTAATGGAGAAACAATCCGCAATTCCTTTCTGAATGTTCCTCTTGATGCGGGAGATTCCCGGATCTACCTTCTGTGCTTTGATAATTTGATCCGTAAGGGTAGGTTTTGCCACCAAGGTGGAGAGAAAACCTTGAGGAACAATGTGAAGGTTAAGCTTCCGAAATTCCTCATGGAGAAGCGGTTGACTTTGTTGTAACATCAGATTGTTACAATAAGATTTACGACTTAACGCATCAGCCATGACGTTGGCTTTCCCTGGGGTGTAGGTTATTCCTAAGTCGAAGTCAGTGATCAATTCAACCCAACGTCTTTGCCTGAGATTCAGATCCGGTTGGGTGAAGATGTACTTCAGGCTTTGGTGATCAGTGAATATTTCGCAACGATTACCGAGGAGGTAATGTCGCCAGGTCTTAAGTGCATAGACTACGGCTGCAAGCTCTAGATCATGAGTAGGATAATTCTCCTCATGTGGGTGCAATTGCCGTGAAGCGTAAGCAATTACGTGTCGATCTTGCATGAGAATGCAACCTAGTCCTTGTCGCGAGGCGTCGCAGTAGATAACAAAGTCCTTGGAGAAGTCTGGCGGTACCAGCACGGGAGCAGAAGTCAGGCGTCTTTTCAGTTCCTGAAAGCTGTGCTCACATTGTGGAGTCCATTCGAACTTCTTATCTTTCTTGAGGAGTTCGGTTAGAGGTTTAGCAACTTTGGAGAAGTTCTCGACAAAGCGACGGCAATAGCTCGCTAAGCCTAGAAAACTCCGAACTTGCTTGACCGATTCAGGTGGAGTCCAATCAAGGACGGCTTGAACTCGCTCAGGGTTAACAGCAATACCTTTACCAGATATTACATGACCCAGATAGGTCACTTCTGACAACCAGAATTCACATTTAGAGAATTTGGCATAAAGGCGATGCTCTCGAAGTTTCTTCAACACTAGCCTTAGATGTTCGGCATGTTCTTCCTCGTTCTTGGAGTAGATGAGTATATCATCGAGATAAACTACGACGAATTTATCCAAATACTCCATGAAGATTGAGTTCATTAACCGAGAAAAGGTGGCTGGAGCGTTGGTTAAACCGAAGGACATGACGGTGTACTCGTATTGGCCATAACGAGTAACAAAGGCCGTTTTAGGAATGTCCCCGTTTCTGATTTTGATTTGATGGTATCCCAACCTCAAATCCATCTTGGAGAAGACTGAGGATCCAGCGAGCTGATCATACAGATCGTTGATCCTGGGAAGTGGATATTTGTTCTTGATTGTGACCAAATTGACAGGTCGGTAATCTACAACCATCCGGTCCGTACCATCCTTCTTCTTGACGAATAGGACGGGGCAAGCCCACGGAGATGAACTAGGGCGGATGAAACCCTTTTTCAAGGATTCATCGAGTTGTTTCTTAAGCTCGGCTAGTTCTAGGGGTGCCATCTTATAGGGTCTTCTAGCAATCGGAACGGTTCCGGGGATGAGGTCGATTACGAACTCAACATCCCTGTCAGGTGGAACACCTGGCAATTCCTCTGGAAAGACATCCGGGAAGTCACGGACTACCGGAACGTCCTCAAGGTCTGGCAAAGGGCTGGCGTTAAGAGAATATAATTGTCGCTTGGCTATTCGGGTCAAGACATTGACTATCTTCCCCGAAGGATGGGTGAGTTGAACAGTCCTAGAGAAGCAATCAATTTGGGCATGATGAGCTGACATCCAGTCCATACCCAGAATGATATTAATATCTGAAGATTTAAGGGCTATCAAAGATGCAAGGAAAACAAGTCTGTCGACTTGGATCTCATTTCCATAACTTACCCTAGAGGTCTGCCATCTAGACCCAGGGGTAGAGATTTCCATAGTGGATGGCAAGTCACAGAATGCAACGTTATGCAAACGAGCATAATTTTCAGATATAAAAGAATGAGAGGCTCCTGTATCGAAAAGAACAGATGCCGGGTGGCAATTAACAAGAAGCGTACCGAGAACGACGTTGGGATCCTCTTGAGCTTCTTCGGCAGAGACACAGTTGACATGGCCACGTGAAGCGGTGACCGGTTTAGCATGAAACACTTTTCCTGTCGGCTTGCCACGGCCAACAGCTTTAGCAGATTGATTGGGGTTGGTCTGGGGACACTCACGCATATAATGACCAGATTCCCCACACTTGAAACAAGTCACGGAACTGGTACGTGGAGGAGCATTATTGGTTGGACCCCCATAGGGCTTGGCTGGGGCAGACTGTTGAACGGGGCGAGGCGCCTGGAAAGATGGCCTCGGTGTGAACCTGGGTGGCAGGGCGGTGTTGGGTACCCACACGCGGCGCTTCTGAGGACCAGCACCGGATGAGGAACCCATGTCACGTCCATGCTTGCGTGTTGCGTCATAGTCAGTCTGACCAGTTTCAGCACTGATGGCTTTGTTGACAAGTTTCGAAAAAGATGTGCACTCATGCAGACGGAGGTCGCGGCGAAGCTCAGGACTAAGGCCCTTACGGAACCTTGCTTGCTTCTTGGCGTCAGTAGAAACTTCCTCAGTTGCATATCGGGCGAGCTTACCAAACTCCCTGCTATAGGCATCCACAGAAAGTCGGCCTTGGGTGAAACTGCAAAATTCTTCACGTTTACGGTCCATGAGACCCTCCGGAATGTGATGTTCACGGAAAGCCTCGCTGAATTCAGCCCAAGTTGTGACATGGCCCGCTGGGCGCATAGCTCCATAATTCTCCCACCATAGACTGGCGGGGCCTTCAAGATGATATGCAGCAAAGGTGACCTTGTCAGCCTCCGCTACCAGCGCGGAACGCAGTTTGTGAGAGATACTGCGAAGCCAGTCATCAGCGTCGAGAGGCTCGACGGAGTGATGGAACGTGGGTGGATGCAATTTGATAAAATCACTGAGTGACACCACGTTAGCCCTCTGATGGTGTGCTGTATTCTGTTCTATACGCTCCAACAAACGGTTTGTCTCCCGCTTGTTTCTCTCAGCTTCCATCATAACCTCGGCTAGTGAAGGAGGATGAGGCAGATTTTCATTCCTGGCTTCACTGCCTTCGGCCTGCTCTTGGGAAGCAGGGTTAGCGCGCGTGTTGACCATCCTAGGTAAACAAGACAATGATTTAGTCAGGATGGTAAAATTCCGACATAGGATACATAATGTAAGGAATAACTCGAAATGCAAGATGATCATCCGTATGACATGGTAGATACAGAAACTGCTTCTTTTATTCCATCGTCATACACACCATACAGGGTTTAGTACAAGACCAAACAAAGTACTATTACGGTGAAAAGAGGATTACATCTCATCGGAGGCATTCCAAGCTCCTATACATTATTTTTCTACATCTCCGGAAAGAGTACAAACTAGGTCATATCCCACGAGTCACGCAGGACGATAGACGACACAGCTAGTGCGAACTAGTGATACTACTACTAACTCAGACCGATCCGTAGTAGTCCTCGTAGAAATCACCTCCATAGCCTGGAAGTTCAACATGATCATCCGGAAACAGACGGTCTCGCGGAGCTTGTGGACCATAGGGGCTAGGATGAGGCCTTGGACCAACAAACGGTGGCCTGCGGGGACCGCGAGGTGGGGTGATGCCTCCTACATCACGCCAAACCATCACGTCTGGCAGAGCAGATCTCACAGGATAGAGATCGCGCATATCTGAATATCCAGCTTGCACCGCCGGTGCGAACCGAGTCAAAGTGGCCCAGTGGTCAGCACGGGTATTGAAGAGCTCTAACCTTAAGGCCCGATTTTCACGGTCCTTATCCTCGAGCATCTCAGCAGTGGTGCGAGTCCGTGAATCCTCCTGAGTGGAGTCAGCATAGATAGCCTGGAGATACCCTTGTGCTCCCGGAAGTGATCCTGGCATATACCGGAAGTCAGAGTCCCGAAATAAACCAGATCTGACTCGCATAATGGTCATCATAGAGTAGGCGGCGTCCTGCACAGCCATCTCAATAGTAACCCCGAGTCCATAGGAGCAGTGAAGAGGCTCGGTGGATCCAGGATAAGATGGAAATATCCTGACAGTGCAGAGATACTGGCTTTGATTAAAATCTCGGAATTGCTCTTCGACCGTGTACTCAGGATACCAGCGGTATCCAGCCTCAGTCATTACCCTGACCAACTTAGCAGTATGGCCGGGTACATCTAGGCATCGAGTCAGGCGAACCACTTGATTGAGGTCGCGAGTGGCCATCTGAAAGCACAATCATAATGCAAAGGCATTAGAATTTCTAGCAAAATTTCGGCAGCATAACAGCTGTAAATGCTCAAAAAGGATATTGAGACATTTGACAAAGGATTTCGTACACACTCAACATCATCACATCAAAGTTCTGGAACCATTCTAACAACATAATGTGGTAGTAGAACTGAACTAGGCTTGTAACCATCAAACTTATAAGGTACTACTGATTAGTAACTCGTGATCCTGATAGAGAGAACAGATCCTAATTCCTTAACCCCCGGTAGAAGAATGGACTGACTCAGATCAGAAAGTCATAAGGTATAAGGAGTAAAAAGAGCCTTACGTTCCATCCCACAAACAATTCCCCTACATATAACTAAAGAATTTCTAGACTCAACATCGACCAGTTTGGCTTGGAGAACCTACAGGCAGTCCGGCTCTGATGCCAACGCTGTCAGGACCCCGACTCGATGTCACATCGATCTAGCTGGTAACACCTCATATCACTTTGCGGCCTCACGCACGGTATCCCCACGGGTGTCGTCTTACCTTTTCCCGGGACCGTTTGCGCCTTTTGGCTCACGTATATGATAGTGTCGCTAGCATCCATATGATAAAGAGCCCGGGCTGACATGACTAGTCGTAAACCCAAAGTGGCACAGACTTACAGGGACAGGCATCCATGACCCAGCTTCGAACGTGTCGGTCATCAGCAAGTGGGTCCGGGCTGTAGCACTGGGCTAGCAGGACTCCGGTAAACCGGGCTGTAGCGGGCTAACAGGACTCCGGTACTCAAAGCGTGACATTTCCCCGAAGGGACAGACACAGGAACGAAGAAGGACACATGCCGGCCAGCCTAAGTGTTCCAGAGCAGTAGCAAGCTACCATGGCTCAGCGGTAACACTAGGAGACATTTCCCGGTAAGAGAGGCTACTAAAGATAAACAACTAGATAGTCAGATCCCACACATACCAAGCATTTCAATCATACACACAATATGCTCGATATGTGCAAATACAACGAAGCATCACAACATGACTCTATGACACAAGTACTTTATTTAAGGCTCAGGGAGCCATACATAACATACACAAAGGTACGGGTCTCACGACCCAACATACAAGTCATACAGTCATACAAGCCAGCAGCGGAAGTAACTTGTCTGAGTACAGACAACTAGTAAAATAAAAGAGGCTTGGAAAGCCTAGCTATACTACGTGGTCCTTCACAAGCTCAGGGTCACCACCTGGGTCTTTAGCCTACTCGTTGATGTCAACGTCTACATAGAACCCATCAGAAGGGGTTGCAGCGTCTTCTGTAAAAATGTAGATTATAGCAACATGAGTACAAAGGTACTCAGCAAGACTTACATCAGATCCTACATACATGCATAGTATCAAGAAGGGTTGGTGGAGTTATTGCAGCAAGCCAGCTTTGACTCTTGGCTAGACTATCCTACGATACTCCAACTTGAAATGGTTTTGCGCACACGAGTCCACTACTCACCACTTCAATACACTACCGAGGATCCACCTCCGTCTTCCTACGGAAGAGCCATCCTCGGCACTCACACTTATCTTGAGGCTTTTAGCAGTTTCCATTTACTTGTCTATGAACTGTATAGGCAACCAAGTAGTCCTTTACCGCGGACGCGGCTATTCGAATAGATCATGTTAACCCTGCAGGGGTGTACTTCTTCATACACGCTCTCACCACTTACCGTCGTTTACACGACATGTACTCGGCAACCTTCAAGCGGAAGCCCAACGTGGGTGTCGGCCACGACCTACCTAATCACCTAAGCCTCCAGTCCAGGTTTATCGCCTATTCAGGTTCCATCCGCAGGGAGTCCGGCCGAGGCTTCCCATACGGCCCCGAACGATGTGAACAGGGTTCCCGAGATACCTAACGGGTATTCGGTACACCCGGCCACGTACCTACCGCATCACAGCCCACCCCTACGGTCAGCGCTGTCCACGGCCTCCAGTAGGCTACAAACACCAGAAACTACTTGCAACTCCTGGACGGAGAACTAGGGTGAATAAGAAGTCGAGAGGGTCCATTGGTTTCGGGCCCAATGCATGGTAGTAGCTGATTCTTAAATCACACATACAGATCTCAGTGCTTAAGGTCGGCTTCAATGAAACAACCCACCATGTACTCCTACATGGCCTCTCATCGATACCTTTACCAAATCGTGTTCACCACACCACTCTCATTACCGACATAATCATTTCACTCTAGCCCATCACCCAGATGAACCAGACCTGACACGACTCTAAGCATAGCAGGCATAGCAAGGTAGGAACAACACATACATAGGGCTCAATCAACTCCTACACATGCTAGTGGGTTTCATCTAGTTACTGTGGCAATGACAGGTCATGCAGAGGAAATGGGTTCAACTACCGTAGCACACAGCAGTTTGAATCGCGTTGTCTTAATGCAGTAAAAGAGAGCAGGAGCGAGAACATGGGATTGTATCGATATGATCAAATGGTTGGTTGCTTGCCTGATGGTTCGATGCACGGATACGGTTCTTCGTTAGGGTAATCACGGTACTCCTCGGGGACAGATCCTGTCGCAAAGGACATCGATACACAAGCATCACCAAACAATGTGCAACAATATGATGCATGCATGAAACATGGCAATATGAGTGTGTTGGGCTAATGCAACTAAAACCAGAAGTGTTTGAACAAATTTGAATCAAGGATTCAAATTTCAAATTCAAATATGGCCTTTTAAAGTGCTTTTCCTTGTTCTGATTAAAACATCAATTTAACTTGTTTGATCATGCATGAAAATAGTACAGATGGATAGATTGGATTTTTCTGATCATTTTTCATATATAATTTGTCCAATTTGGAGTTACAGAATAAAAGTTATGAATTTTTGAAGTTTAAATAATATTCTGGAATTTCCTGATTTAATTTAAATCCAGAAATTCAATATTGCGTCAGCATGACGTCAGCATGACGTCAGTGGTCAACTGTGGCTGGCTGAGGTCAAACCTGACGTGTGGGGGCCACACGTCAGTGACAGGGGGGGTTAAACAGGATTAAATTAATCCTAATTACTAATTAGTGGCGCTGGGGCCCACTGTCAGTGTCAGGGGGGGTTGACTAACAGTAGTTAGCGCTAACCTAACCACCTGGCCGACAGGGCCCACGCGTCAGTGACCCTGGGGGGTCAAACCCCAGGTCGGGCAAGTCAAACCCCACCGGCGACATGACGCCGGCGAGGTCCGAGACGGCGGCGAAAGTGCTTTTGGCCATTCCGGCAACCAAATGGACGGCGGAAGGCATCTACGTGTTGCTGAGGTTGAGCCGCGTCTATTGGTGGTGGTGGTTGGGCTCGGGGTGGCCGGAGTTGACGGCGGCGAGCTCGGCTGCGGCGGCCGGAGTTCGGGTGCGGTCGGGATCAGTGTTGCAGGGGGTTTGGGGAGGCGTTGGTGCGTGCTGCGTGCTCCTGGTGAGGTGGGGAGCACGATGGTGTGCTCAGTTGGGTGCTACGGCGACCGTGGCCACGACGGCGACATCGCCGGCGGCGTGGAGGTCTCGGCCGAGGTGGGGCTAGGGCCTACGGTGAGGGAACGAGGGGGAGAAGAGGGGGAAACGGTGGCGTAGCTCACCGCGGTTGCAGTGGGCGTCGAAGCGGGCTCGGGGACGCGCTGGAGACGGCGAATTCGACGGCGACGGTGGTCGGAGCCCGAAGAGGGGAACGGCGACGTGGCGGCGATGCAGGGCTTCCGGGGAGCTGTGGAGCGGTGGGGAGGAAGAGGGAGTCGAGGCGGAGCTCCTGAGCTAGTCGGGGGAGCGAGGGGTGGCCGGGGACGATGGCTATGGCGAACGGCGGCGACGGTCGTGTTCGGCCGTGAGAGAGAGAGCGAGGGGAGAGCCGGGGGAGAGTGAGAGAGAGCAGGGGGGAGAGGCGTGGCGTCGTCCAGGGCGTCGAGCGAGGAGGGGAGGGCAGGCAAGCAGGCGAGCAGGTGGCGTGGCGCGGTGGCCGTGCGCGCGCGCCGGCCACACGCCTGGCCGACTGGCGCCAGGAGGACGACGGCGGTGGTGGGCTGGGCTGGCTAGCTGGGCCGGCCAGCTGGCTGGGCCGCACAGGTAAGGTTTTCCTTTTTTTCTGTTTCTGTTTTTATTTAATATATCTGCAACTTTGTTGAATTAAATAAAATACCTAGGCAACTCCAAAAATCACCAAACTACTCCTGGTCCATAGTTGGATTATTTCCAACATGAAACATTTTAGTTTGGAGATATTTGAGCATTTAAATATTTTATATTATTTTAAATGCCCAAATTCAAATATTTATGATTTAAATCAAAAACCTTAGGATGGCCTAGGAAAATGTGCACCACTTTTGGCAGAGGTTCTGAACCAAGTCAAAAATGATGGGCATTTTAGAAGGGCATTTCAGGTTCATTGAAAAATTATTTTAGTAACCCTAGTTGGTTTCAGAGGGGACTGGGGGTTCTGTCATCCCCATTTCAAGTTTCTGATGAAAAAGTAAACATGATGCAACACTCTAATGCATGACTAGCTAGGTTGTGACAACTTGATAGCATCAACACTGAGGATTGAGAAGGGATTGGCCACCCTCACTCAAAATCAGGAGAGCTTGGAAAGAATCATGGAACAAAAATTCCATGATCTAGATGTCAAAGTAACTGAGATTCAGTCAGTTGTGGAGCAGCTACAGGATGACATGCAGGAGAGGAAGGGCAAGACAATCACTAATGTATTTGCCAGAGTGCCTAGAGCTTAGAGGTCAGCTGCTGTGCCTGTGACAGACACCAGAGCCACATCATCTGCACCAGCTACAACTCCTACAGCTCCAGTGCAACCAGCTCCAGCACCAACTCCTCCAGCTCCATCCAATTCAACTGAAGCCTTCGTTCTTGGAGTTATCCGGACACCACCACTTGAAGATCAAGCCTGAGAGTCGATCTAGCACCATGCATTTTCTATGAACTTTTTGGTAACTTGTTGCCAAAGGGGGAGAAAAATGTATAGATCATAGGCTTCGAGAGAGAGAGTGTTGCTTTTGTTCTCTCTTGCTTTGGTGGTTAAACTTTGTTTGCTTTTGATTGCTTGAGATACTATGCTGTTTTTGTGAGACATTGATGATCATGTGTTTGATCATAAGCTACACTTATGGATGTCTGATGATATTATCTTATCTTATCCATATGTGATCATTCACTTTGCTTGGTAATGAGTGCATGTATTCAATCTTTATCATTTTGAGCGCTCCACCAAGATGTATGTGACATGGAAGAGTAACCCATGAGCCTAATTCCTTGTGCATTTGCAGTCCAAAGCAAATCTTAAACTATGCACAAATTTAGGGGGAGCTCTTACTTATCACATACTTCTCAAAGCGACGATGTTGTTCAATATTATTATCATTTGTCGAAGCTTTGATCTATATGTTGTCATCAATTACCAAAAAGGGGGAGATTGAAAGTGCAACTATCCCTAGGTGGTTTTGGTAATTCATAACAACATATAGCTCATTGAGCTAATGCTATTCCAAGACTATTATTTCAGGAAAGCTCAATGAATGGCATGGCATGGATGATGAAAGTGGATCCCTCAAAGTACTAATGACAAAGGATTGGCTCAAGCTCAAAATCTCAAGACTCTTCATTTTATATTTTCATGATCCAAGATCACATTGAGTCTATAGGAAAAGCCAATACTATCAAGGAGGGATGAGGTGTTGCTTAATGAGCCTCTTGCTTCATGTGCTTGGTGATATGCTCCAAAAACCGTCAGCTACTATCTCACATCCACAAATGACCTAAACCTAAAGCCAAAATCGGTCACACCGATTCTTTCTATCCGGCGCCACCGAGTTCTAATGTCATAGCCACTGCCACAAACCCTAGGCAAATCGGTCCTACCGATAGGGATCTCGGTCTCACCGAGATGGGATTGTAATCTCTCTGTTTCCCTTCGTAACATTTCGGTCTAACCGAAGTGAGCGACCGGTCCCACCGAGATTGCAATGTAAACTCTCTGTTTCCCTTTTGTAACATTTCGGTCTCACCGAAAAGAGCAAATTGGTCCCACCGAGTTTACCTGACCAACTCTCTGGAAAACTTATTACCAAAATCGGTCTCACTGAGTTTGTGTGATCGGTCTTACCGAGATTACGTTATGCCTTAACCCTAACCAAATCGGTCCTACCGAGTTGCATGTCAGTCCCACCGAAAATCCTAACGGTCACTAGGTTTATCAGATCGGTCTGACCGAGTCTGTTGAATTGGTCCCACCGAGTTCGGTAAATTGTGTGTAACGGTTAGATTTTGTGTGGAGGCTATATATACCCCTCCACCTCCTCTTCATTTGTGGAGAGAGCCATCAGAACAAACCTACACTTCCAACTTACCATTTCTGAGAGAGAACTACCTACTCATGTGTTGAGGCCAAGATACTCCATTCCTACCATATGAATCTTGATCTCTAGCCTTCCCCAAGTTGCTTTCCACTTAAATCTTCTTTCCACCAGATCCAAATCCTATGAGAGAGAGTTGAGTGTTGGGGAGACTATCATTTGAAGCACAAGAGCAAGGAGTTCATCATCAACGCACACTTTGTTACTTCTTGGAGAGTGGTGTCTCCTAGATTGGCTAGGTGTCACTTGGGAGCCTCCGACAAGATTGTGGAGTTGAACCAAGGAGTTTGTAAGGGCAAGGAGATCGCCTACTTCGTGAAGATCTACCGCTAGTGAGGCAAGTCCTTCGTGGGTGACGACCATGGTGGGATAGACAAGGTTGCTTCTTCATGGACCCTTCGTGGGTGGAGCCCTCCATGGACTCGCGCAACCGTTACCCTTTGTGGGTTGAAGTCTCCATCAACGTGGATGTACGATAGCACCACCATCGGAACCACGCCAAAAACATCCGTGTCTCCAATTTCGTTTGAATCCTCCAAACCCTTCCCTTTACTTTCTTGCAAGTTACAAGCTTTAATTTCTGCTGCCTATATACTCTTTGCATGCTTGCTTGAATTGTGTGTTGATTGCTTGACTTGTCCTAAGATAGCTAAAATCTGCCAAAATCTAAAATTGGGAAAAGGTTAAGTTTTTAATTGGTCAAGTAGTCTAATCACCCCCCTCTAGACGTACTTCAAGGTCCTACAATGTTGCGGGGGGGGGGGTGGATGAACAGTGAGTGGTGGCGTTGCCTCTGGATGAACAGGACCCCGATCGATCGAGCCGGTTGGGGCTGGATGAACAGGACCCTGTGGAGTGGAGGGCTGGATGAACAGGACGACCCCGTGGAGGGCTGGATGAAGAGTAGACGGTGGAGGGGTGCCCGTGGAGGGGTGGTTGAACAGTAGCCGGTGGAGTAGCGCGCGGTGGAGGCTGGATGAGCAGGAGCCCGTGGAGGCTGGAGGAGGTCAACGGTAGCCCGTGGAGGCTGGAGGAGGTCGACGGTAGCCCGTGGAGGCTAGAGGAGGTCGACGGTGGAGATGAACAGTATCCCGTGGAGTCCCATTTTGTAGTACGCCACACCCCTCCCGATGAACAGGGCCCCCATTTCGACCGTAGCGCTCCAACACAAGTCCGTTTCATCCGTTTTGCGGTACGCCACACCCCTCCCGATTAACATGACCCACGTTTCGACCGTAGGAGGTCCGTTTCCTCCATTTTGCGGTACGCCAGACCCCTCCCGATGAACAGGATCCCATTTCGAACGTGGCCGGTCGAACACAAGGCCGTTTCCTCCATTCTGTGGTACGCTAGGCCTCGTTTCCACCGCCTGATCAGTCCAAGCCCTCCCGATGAACACGACGACGCATTCCGTTTCGACCCATCCGGTTGGCTCCCCATGAACACGACGACGACGTTGTTTCTGCATTCCGACCCAGCCATGTACACGAGCCCTGGCCGTACGTATGCGCGAGTAGGTGTTCGAGACCCTGCCCGTATGTACACATACGTGGACGTATTTTTTTCTTGCACACTGGCCGTTGTACGTACGTGTACATGATACGTGAGCGCCTCTACTACGACACGTACGTGCCTCTACTACGACACGTGCGTGCCTCTACATCGACCAGTATATATGTACGTACACGTCCGCGACCAGAATGACAACTGTACGTATGCTTCGACCAGGTGGGTCCCGACTGTCAGGCACTTCCTTGCGTGCAAAGATGTAGCTGGTGAGTCCCAGCAGTTAGGGGGGCGAATCGGTTTTTTTACCCGGATGCACTTCCTTGCGTGCGAAGATGTAGCTGGCGGGTCCCAGCAGTCAGGGGGAAACGTTTTTTTCACAAAATACGATGGCACGTCCGGTGGGTCCCCGCTGTAAGGTGGAGGAATAATTATTTTGTGCGTAATAAGGAGGCACTTCCTTGCTACGGCCGTGGACCCAGCTGTCAGCCTCTCCACGTACAGTTCACATCCGATGGAAGTCGTTCCTTGACCACACTGACCACGTCGCGCCAAGAGCACCACGGCGGTGGACGATGGCGAGGCCTAGGAAGGGGACGATGCGGAGATGGGGAAGACGTGGCAGTGGATGCCCACACAGAGAGGAGTACGAGGGTTCACTGGTTCGGCTGCGGTGTGAGGCTGCCGTCGCCGCAGAATAACTGGGGGTCTGGGTGAGTGGAGGGATGGCCTGGCCAACGGTGGGAGTAGTAGGGGCCGGTGAGGCCTCCGTGGCAGCACAGCCGGCCACGGGAGGTAGGAGCAGGCGGCACGACCGGCGCTGCTTTGGGCGGCTGGAGCAAGAAGACCAGAGGTTGAAGAAGCACGACGGTCGTTGGATGGACATCATACGGTCACTGCAGCTAGAATCGTTTATATTGACTAAGTTGACAAAGCCCTTGGTACGTCAACTTAGTAGGCCCACAGGTCATCTTCCGAAACGGTGCGCCCCAGATGTTAGGGGGAGGAATCATTTTTTGGGCGGGTGAAGCTAGAATATCCGAGATTGAAGAAGAAGCACGGCATCCGTTGGATGGACATCCAACGGCCACTGCTGCTAGAACCGTGTGTTGACTATAAGTTGACAAAGCCTTGCATACGCGTCAACTCTCTTTTTTTAGGGGATGCGTCAACTTAGTAAGGCCACAAGTGTGTGGCAGAGAACTTATAGCCCATTCTAATGGAATTTACTACAGCCCATTTACACTTTGTTAAAAGTACAGCCCATTTCAACCAACAGTTCAAAATAGAATTCAATAAAACTTCCCACATTTTGATGGGATCCAAAATATTTTTATCCCGAAATTTCTAGTCAGATTAGATACAATTTCAATATAAATTTATATTACGTAAAAATCTAGCAAAACATTGCGCGCGCAACAATTAATGAAATTAAAATTTTCAATATCCAAAAATAATATTTATAAAGAAATTACGTGTTTGGTGCATTTTTTTATAGTTACTACCCAGTTTTTAGAATTACATCCCATTTATTATTTCTTAAAGCCCATTTTCTTCTTAAGCCTAATGCATCCCTCCTAGGAAAGATTTGCAGCCCAGCGGGGCGGAAACAACAACTTGACCTTGCCTAGGTATTCCTAAAAAAAGTATAGCTGGGCTAGCTATTTTTAGCTTGAAAAATAATAATATCTGGGCTGGATATCTGGCCTGGGCTAGACGGGCCACAACCCGCCCAGTTAATACATGCTGCGATGTTTTCGTTGTTGTTCAGAGGAGAAAAATTAATATCTGGGCTAAACATCGAAAAACTCTGGAGTGCTCACACCTCAACAAACACAAATACTGCTCGAGCTCCTTAGTCCCAGCTGTCGGCCGCTTCTTGTGCAATTCTCTCGTTTATTGACTACATAGGTTGACAATAGTGTGGGACCGTGATGTCAGGAAACCATGAGGAAGAAAAAAATATATAGTTATATATATATATGTAATAAGGAGGCACTTGCGTACGTGAGGCTATGGCCCTGGTGGGTCCCCATTGTCATCCTCTCCAAGTAAAGTCATCTCCTCGCCCACGCACGGTTTCTTCCCGAAATAGTCAGTGTCGCCCGCCCTGCTTCCCGGTGCAGGCGATTGCTCCGCCTACAAACAACACAAGTGCCGTCTGTCTGTCCATCTGCTGCCCACATTAATGATACGCGGTTACCGAGGCAGCTACTCTAGCGCCACACGTCCGTCCCTCCACCGCCCACCATTGCTATATAAACTGCTGCGCCGGTCATAGCTGCAGTCATCCGCATCCGTTCCCTTTCTCCTGTTCACACCACTACTGCCCACCATGGCTTCCTTGCGCTCCAGCACACTTTGGGATGGGCGGACAACGGACCACAAGGAGATGGCAGCCATTGCTGCCGACCGGCTGGCCGGCAGGCAGCCGGAGGACGACGACGTCCCAATGGAGAACATGGTAGTCGACGATCCGGCGCCAACCCCCTCCTCCGCGCCATCCTCCTTGGTGCATTGCACCATGACCATCGGCGAGAACCGTGCCCAATATATGGACACGATGAGGTAGATGAGTGAGGAGCAGTTCTAGGAGGCGTAGGCCGACACTGCCTACAACCACCATCTCCTCCAGGAGCACCTGCAGGCAGAGGAGAAGATCACCGCGGAGCGGGCGGAGCAGGAGGCGCTGCTCGACTCGTACCGCTCCGCCCGCAAGGGCCGCCTCGAGCGCTGGCGGTACCGCATGCGGGTGGTGGAGGCTGCGGCCGCCTAGAAAGAGGGCGATGAAGCGGGCAAAGCGTTGTTTGGCGAGACCGAGGACGAGGCAGAGGACAATGCTGGCTCTGACGAGTGCTCGCTCCACTGGCGTCGACGAGGCCCTGCTCCGCCGAGGCCCCATGGTGCCAACAACGAGGCAGAGGACACCGCCGGCTCCATCGAGGCCCCGCCCCGCCAACAACGAGGCAGAGGACATCGCCGGCTCAACCGAGGCCCCACCATGCCGGCAACAAGTGGGAGGATTTCCACCACTCCGCCTGCCGGCAACGAGACAGAGGACATCACCGGCTCCGCTGAGGCCCTGCCCCGCTGTCAATGAGGCTGCGCCACACAGAAAACAAGGAAGAGTAGAACACGGTAGGTCGCTGCCGCTCGGGTCCAAGTAAGGCCACCACTGCTACCCTTCGGTTGAAGCCAAGCTAGACGGGTTGAACATTGACGGCCGGTTAGCTTCCTGGCGGCGACGTGGAGTCGGAGAGCTGTGTTGGAGAAGAACGCTGCTTCTACTTAACTGCTGGTGCAGTTGGTTGACTGACACATGGGCCCAACAGGCCACATGTCAGTTACGCAACTGCACCTGTAGTTAAGTCACTGAAGCTTCTGTTCGGCTCAGCGGGACACATGTGGGTAGCTTCGGTTAATTAATTATACCTCCAGCGCACCCCTTTTTAGTTGAAGAATGTATGAAATGTAATAAAATCTGTCATGTTTATATGAATTTATTTCGATTAGTTCGAATTCCTGTATCAATGGCATTGGATGAACATGCAAAACAATACGTACTAGCATTATTTCCAGGGTGATCACCTTGTTTGCAGCAGTTTCACATGTACTCTCTCCGGTCCTTTCTAGTTTGCATACAAGTTGTGTCTGCAGTCAAAGTATCTCTACTTTGACTAATCTTATAGAAAAAAGTATGCACTTTCAAAATGTGTGAAGTAAAAAGGAATAGAAGGAGTACAAAGAGTTTGAGCATCTTTTTAGGGTTTCTTTACATTGCAATCAAACACAGAGGGTTCATAGAGAACATTCAAAACAATCGATGATTATGCATCTCAGCGACTCACATGTCAGAGGCAATATTTACTTCACAACTAAAGAATAAAGAAAAAATTGATCGACGTTGCTGACAGCAAAGGACAACCCATTCGAAAATATCAGACGCATGTCTTGCTAAAATCAATGAGCAAAATTTGACAAGGTTTTCCCATTCCAAAATATCAAATTCCTACGATTGTGGAATGGGCAGGGCTTGCCATCAGTTCGGACATTGACATTGACATGACTTTTTCCAACAGTTGCCCCTGCCACACATCGCATCTTGTCTCTATTAGTTCATTACTAGGCATAACATGGTCTTTTAGCATGTCATTTAATAACATCTAGTCCATGTTTAGTCCCTGGAACCAAGCAGGTAGGGACTAAGGAGTTTTTAACCAAACTGGGCCTTAGATTAACAATAGCTAATGAGTTGCACGGGGTAGTGGATGCACAAACACCATGTGCATCTAACGATGTACTGTGGTCATGCACAGTCTATTGCAACAAAGAACAAACAACCAAGGAGCATATTTGTGTTGGTCCCAGTTTTGTTATCTTTAGACACCTTTCCCTATGTGAGCGCAGCAAATCTAGTCCTGCTCAAGTCTGTACTAGTATTTTCGCCCCTTCCTTTCCTCTTTGAACCATGTCCTAGATTTATGCAATACAACTTTCCCCACTACTTTCCCCCATTCCTTTCCTCTTTGAACCACGTCCTAGATTCATGCTATACAACTTTCCCCCTTCCTTTCCTCTTTGAACCACGTCCTAGATTCATGCTATACAACTTTTCCCACTACTTTTCCCCACTCCTTTCCTCTTTGAACCACGTCCTAGATTCATGCTATACAACTTTTCCCACTACTTTTCCCCACTCCTTTCCTCTTTGAACCACGTCCTAGATTCATGGTATACATGTAGCTAGAGCAATGCATGTGGAATAAGTAAATTATTCCTTAAGGTTCTTGGGGCGTGGTTCAGTGGGCGACGAGACGACAGCGAAGAAGAAGGGGTCGGAGGCCCTCTTGCACCGCCGCTGGGTGAAAGTGAACAGTTGCGCCGGTAGTGGATTCCCTCCCTCACCAACGGCGACAGCGTTAAGCCTCCTTCCCTTCCCGGCAGACGGATCCTGTCGGCTCTTTGAGTAGTAGTGAGGGAGAGAGAGGCCAACGAAGTCTTGTTTAGATCTGGAGAGGGTGAGAGAGTGTGAAGAGAGTAAGAGTGTGAAGAGAGCAACTACAAGTGCTGAGGCTCCAGCGTGTATATATATACTGGAGAGAGAGTGTGAAGCATGCAAACCCTAGAAAACAAGCACCGAGGCTGCAGCTTATACGTGATGAGGTGATTATATAGTCATTACGAGATCGTATAGCTCTGTATCCATCCATTTTGACCAGTCAAAGAATCCTCCTAGCACAAATTATGCTCAAGTGTAGTCATCGAACCCGAGACCTCAATTTGATGAGCGAACAGGCTAACCAGCTACACAACCCTCCTGTTATGTTCAACGAAAGGAAAATAACCTTTTATACATTCCTGCATTTGTGTGACAAGCATGACGTGTTTTTTGTGTATGTGGGGGAGTCATTGGGATTTCAATCATAATCGTGTCATGTGGCTTTGGTGGTAAGACTATCCAAAGTGGTGCAGAAATAATGCAGCCTTAGTCACCTTACCTCTCTCCACGTAGTACGTTGGCTCCCACTAGTCAGAGGGTGAAACAAAAAAATTAATAAGAAAAATTAAAAGCGCCAGCGGTGTATCTTACCTCACACATATCGCTACTGCTCGGGAACACTGTCCACTTGATCCCTCTGTTCGCTCACGTACTATTTTAAGTGAATCCTTATTATAACATGCACACAATTTTGGGCAAGCACTTGTATTCGACCTAAGTTAGTGTGCCACCGTATCTCATATACTTACTACTCCCTCCGTCTAGGTGTAATAAGTCACATTAGAAGGTGCAACGGGACCAAGGTGCGTGCGTGTGCGTGCGTGTGTGTGTGTGTGTGTGTGTGTGCATGTGTGTGTTTAACAGCATGTGTGTGTTAGAGAGAGCGACAGATCGACCTACTCCTACAGAGAGATGGTGTGTAGTGTATGATTTTAGCCGCAAGATTCGGTGCATCCTCTCGTTTCCGGGCGTGTCCAGTAGGGACATGCGGATAGCCGCCATGCCCGCTCCTAACCAGCCTGGCCCACCCAAAGCCCCTCCATCGCCCGCGTGAGCTTCCCGCCTGAAATGGTCAGCGCCGCTCCACAGAATCGGTGCTGCATTCATGCCCGGGCAGAGCAGACGCGACCTCTCACTGGTGCAAGAGTGATGGTTACTTTGTCCGTCCAACTTACTACTGTGTCTATGTGATTTGACGACACATTGGTCTTTATTACTGAGGTGGTAGGACTGCCTGGATATCCCATGCTTTCGACAAATGGAGGTACTACTAGATTACAATTTTCTCCATTCTTACAGCGGAGGAGTGCAAGAGCAGTGAAAACTCGCAGGCTCAGTGATTACATGGCCCACCTCACACTATCACCATATTTTCTGGACACTGTGCGACACCTAACTCTTTGCATAGTACTCCCTCAGTTCGTAAATACTAGATGAGTCCCCGCGGCATTGCCGCAGAACAGCCGTATATCTCTCTGCGCAAAATTATCGATTTTGTAGAACTAAAAAAAACTCCATAACCGCATGACAAATGTGGTAGCCAAACTAAATAAACTCCCATCATCATTTAGATCATCCCACGTAAGGAAAAAAGATCATCCAACTCCTACTGCATAATGGGATTATATTTTTCTTTTTGACATGTCAATGGGACTTAAGAGCTCACTTACATGCATGCTACCGGTGTTCATGCTTGCATGCAGACATGTTGATGTGATTTAAAACCCACTCATATGCATGCCATGGTATTTTTGCATGCTTGCATGAGGCTTAGAGCGGAGCCTCTCAATGTCTAGATCAGACGGCTATTATGGACTGATTTAGTTCATCTAACGGCTACATTAATTTTGATGATGTGGCTCAAGGAGATTATAGAGAATTCCTAGTTGTGGGGGCTAGCTATTACTAGTTGATAAGTCTTTGTAGAGATTCCACTAGGTGAAATACATACGGAACAAAATGAATGAATCTACACTTACAATGCATCTATATACATCCACATGTGGGTCATGGTGAAATCTCTACAAAGACTTATATTTAGGAATGGAGGAAGTACTGGTATAGTACGTACTGTAATTTATCAGCGAGATAAATTTGTACAATGCTATGAAGCTTCCAGCTTCTGTTACATGTATCTTGCGTCCAAGGTTGCCCGTTGCAACATTTCATCAAATACAAAGGAGACTAACATGCATGCTATTGCATCTCAATGATTGACAAATCATAACAAATATGTAATCCCTCCGTTCCAAAATAAGTGTCTTAACTTTGTGCAAACTTTAGTACAAAGTTGTACTACTACTAAAGTTGACACTTATTTTGGAACAGAGGCAGCTAAAGAAAAAAAGACCCATGCAATCCCTAGCCCTTGAACCGTGAACCCTAACCAGGCTCCAATTTGCTGGCAATGTTCGAGCTTCCTAAGAAATGAAGTTTGCAACATTTTGACCATCGGATCATTTTGTGCAGTTTCACTAAAATCGAGATGAGCATCCTTGTGGCAAAGAAATTGAAAAAGCGTGATTAGAATAAGATCACTGGGACTAGTTGATGAGACATAAACTCATCACAAATACAGTACGTAGAAGCCAGTAGAGGTATGTGCGGGGCAAAGAAGTAGAGAAATATCCACATGGAGTGATGTGGGCAGCTGGAGCAGTGGTGCAAGCCGGCTGTAAAGGGAGTTGTACCTGAGGGACGTAGCTCAACAATGAGGAGGGCGGCGGGAGGCGGCAACTGCCCACGTCGCGGCAGTGAGCAAGGTACGAAGGCAACCTCACCGGCTTTGTGAGAGAGAATGGTGGGGAGCCCTGATCGGGATGTGCCGACAGTGGGTTTTCGCTGTCGGCGACGGCGATCGCATCTACACTAAGCATCCACCCCTTTCCCCAGCGGACGTGATCCACCGGGATGTTAGAGATGTGGCCATAGTCATTTTGTGCGGGAGAGAGTGAAGAGAGCAACCCCAGCAAGCAACTGTGTAGGCTGGCCCGTCCTGACTATGTATATAGTGGAGATGTTTCCTTTTCTCTCCATATGAACCTATCGTATTGCGTACGTGCCACTGAAGAAAAAAAAACTTTATTTATAAATGACGCGGCACCTACTACTCATTCTCCTATAACCTCGCCCTTGGCATCTCCAAAATATTAACCTTGTGATTGGCTCTTCGCCTCTTCGGGAAGTCGAGCAATAATGGTAGTGCAGTATATATTGTTCTGGCTATATGAGACCGAATGAATTGCTGCATGTCCACCACGTGGGCGAGGGTCGATGGGCGAGGGAGAGTGCTACATACGGAGCAAAATGAGTGAATCTACACTCTAAAATACGTCTATATACATCAGTGTTTGGAGTATGTACTAGTAGTTCATATTGAAATCTACTAAAGGACATATATATTCCAAACAATATTATATAATCTCTATAACCAAGGTAGTAGGGACAAGGAGTAAATGAAGGGACTAGTAAATTTTTCTCCTCGTCCTGTGTCGGGGGAAACTGATCCACGAACACCTATGGGGCCGACGGACCGTGGCCCCTTTCGGTTCGGCGGGGAGCGGAGGTCGCACGAAGAGCAGATCGAGGCGAAGCACACGAGCAGTTTACCCAGCTTCAGAGCTCTCCGGAGAGATAATACTCCTACTGCTGCTTGTCTGATTGTATTGTGTTCTTGCTCGAGAGAGCTAAGTGTTTTTCTGGCTTCCGAATGATCTGAACCCCCTCTACGTTGCGCATGGGCCTCCTTTTATATGCTCAAGGGGTCACCGACAGGTGGCAACGTAAACAAGGGTACAAATGTAAAAAGAGAGGTGGTTGGTACAGTTACTTGTACAGTGTTTCCTACCTAACCCTGACGGCAGGGGACAAGGGCATTAAATGCCCGTCTGTGTAACCCAAACAATGCAGAAAAGGACCGTCAGGGGCGCCACCGCTCGCCACGATGGCGATCTTGTCAGCTTCGCATGCCACCGCACACCGCTGGCTGCACAGCCTCCTGCCACGCGTGCCTGGAAAGGCCCCCAGAGTGACACGTTGGTGGATGCGCTGGAGCGTGGGCACAGAGTGGCCGCCTGCCGCAGCAAGCGCCTTGCCGCGGCTGTTGCCTTGTCGGGTCCGGAAGCTTGTCGCTCACCGGGCCTTGCCGGGACGCGCGGCGCGTCGCGGTAAGTTCCTTGAAATGCCTTGGTTGGCCTTCCCGGCAAGCTCCTCTTGCTGGGGCCTTGTCTCCTGGGCTTAAATACTTTGTTCTTGAATGGCTCCAAAGGAACCATGGAGGATCTTGGCGGTCGCCCGGCAAGCCTTGCCGCGAGGTGCTGCAACTGCCCGTGCAGAAGTTCGGGGTACTAGGGTACCCCTATTCTAGTACACCGACAGGAGACCCCGGGCCTGGGCCATACACGGTGCCGAGCGCTATTGGGCCAGGCCCAAAACAGGGTACGGGCACACGCGGCCTGGGCCACCCCGTATCTTACTCCGTATCCACCGCGCCCTCCCCAACGGCACGCATCGAATGCGGCGTCGTTGGAGAGATCGTGGGTGGATTCTTTATTCGGAAGGGCGAAACGTCCGCCCCCTCCCTCTTTATAAGCAGGGGAAACAGGGGCAGTTCGTTCCCCCCCCCCCGCTGGTTGCTACTACTCCATCTTCGTAAACCTCCGCCGCTCCCCCCTTCTTCTCGAAGCCGAGAGAGAGCAGCGCTCCGCCCCCCATTGCCACCAGCACCACCAACGCCGTCGACCTCCCCCACCACCTCCGCCATGGCTCCGAAAGCCGACAAGGGGAAGGGCGTGAAGTCGGCCGAGGCGCAGCGGCTCGCGGCGCTGCGGAAGGAGCGGGCGATCTTCTCCCCTCAGCTCGGTGCGCAGGAGCTGAGGGAGTACTACTACCTCTTCTGGTCGACGGAGACGCGAGCGCATCCGCGCACGAGGGTACTCCCGGCCGCCGCTTCGGAACTGGCTCCAAACGGGTACCCATTCTTCGCGCTGTTCTTCTATTGCGGGCTCTGCCCGCCCTTCTCGGAGTTCTTCTGCGACATAATGAACACCTACGGGCTCCGCCTCCTTGATTTCACCCCCAATGCCGTTCTGACCATGGAAGTTTTCACACATTTGTGCGAAAACTTTGTCGGAGTCCACCCCAATGTAGCCCTTTTCCGCCACTTCTTCATGCCTCGGGTCGAGAGAGGAGAGCCACTTGCCGGAGGGATCGCCTGGATCTCGAGAGTCGGCAAGAAGGAGGCGTATCTGGAGGGGGAGCTCCGCAGCAAGTGGGAGGAGTGGAGAGCGGAGTGGTGCTGGATCGTCGAGGAGGACCCGCAGCCGTTCACTGCCCTGCGCCAAGCCCCAATCGTGCGCGGCAACGATTGGAGCAACGTGGCCCCGGAAGACGACAGATTGAAGATCGCCGTCACCCAAATCCTTCGCCTCAGGCTTGCCGGGCTCACTATAGGCGCAGTTGGTGCAGACTTCCTTCGCCGCCGCATCGCCCCCCTGCAGGAGAGGGGGAGACCCGCCTGGGAGTTCAAGAACTTGGCGGATATAATGCGGCTGCGTCCGGGTCTCAACTTCAACTTCACCGTCCTGGAGTTGGATGCAATGCTTCTGGAGCTGTTCAAACGCGACCCCCAGCACCCATTCATTTTGCCGAGGAGCGTCGTTCCATTGTGCAATAATTCATCGCTTGACCGGATCCGCGCCATGATGCCGTTGTGCGATTCCCACGGAATCGTTCCAACTTGGCAGGAACCTGCAGATGACGTCGTGCAGGCATTCTTTGACGACTTGGTAGAAGTGCCGGTCCGTGCCAACGAACAGAAGAGCCTCACCTGCGACACCACCGACGCGGAGCTGCAGTGCATCGCCACTAGGGCAGAAGCGGCTGCGGCAGCAGCTGCCGCGGGCGCGTTCGGGTTCACCATAGAGGAGGCAGAGGCGGCAGAGGCGGCAAGCCTTGCCGAGCGCGAGGAGTTTGCCGGTGAGGAAGATCTTGCCGGCCCTGAAGCTTAGCCGAGCGAGGCCGGCGAGGAAGAGCCCAAGCCTTCAGACAGCTTGCCGCAGGCGGAGCCCCCGGCCCCAGCAAGGAGGCGGCTCCGCATGGCCGGGGACGTAGCGGGGCGGCAAACGGACGAACAGCCGCCGAGCCGTGCCACACGCTCTACCGTGGCAAGCAATGTTGCCGCGGGAGCGCCTCACGCTGCTGCGGCAACTGGAGCGGGAACTTCCCGGTCCACCGCCACCGCCCCTGCCAAGCGGGCAAGGGATCCTACTCCTCCGCCTCGCCGCACCGGAGGGGAGCCGGACTTCGATCTCTCCGCGCTCAGCTCCGACGAGGAGGAAGAAGAGTAAGTTTCTTTGGTGCTCTTGTAGTTCTCCAATCTTGTTGCTTTTATCTTGTCTTTGACTTGCTTCAATCTGAACCCATTCCTTTTCAGGACGCTGGCCCAGAGAGCGGCGAAGAGAGCCAAGGCTCCGGTGATTGTCATCGAAGATGATCCCACCGTGTCAGCAGGGGGTGTGTCTGAGACCACCTTGACGGACCCTGCAGCCACTCCCCAAAGCAGCCCCCAGCGCAGCCCCCAGCGTAAGTTTGTGGTTTTACTTCCTGCTGTCGGGCGCGCATGGGTGCTCTTTTCTCTACTGATATCTTGCTTGTTGATTTGTGTAGGAGCAGAACAGCCTCACCAGGAGGGCCCGGAAGCCGCCCCCGAAGCGCCATCTGCTTCGACTACGCCGCCAAGGGAGGAGTCCCCGGCAAGGGAGCGCTCTCCGGCAAGGGAGAACGCCCCGGCAAGGGACAGTTCTCCGGCAAGGGACGGCACCATTGATCCTCCGGCGGTTGAGACCGCGATTGCAGATCTTAGTACAGGTAATCTTCTTGCTTGGAATATTCCCTTGGGCCCTTCTTCTTCTGAATTCCCTTTCTTGGATTTTTGCTTGACTTTCTCCCTTCTTCGTTCTTCAGATCCATCTGCTGCGGAGCCAATGGAGACTGAGGACGCCGGCGAGGAAGGCGTGCGTGGCAGTAACGACGACGCCGCCGCCAACGAAGAAGGGGCCGGTGCTGATGAGCCCGCCGGCGAAGAGGCCGCCCAGGCTGCCGCCGCAGAAGCTGGCGAGGGGTCGGGCGATCGCACTGACGGCCCTGAGGCCGCAGGAGCGCCAGGCGCTGCGCCGACCGCCGATCCCTCCGCCGCTGCCGCGGAGCCAGGCTCCGAAGAGCCCCAGCCCGGTGCCTACTTGAAGGCCGGCGACGGTATCTTCATCAAGCTTCCCTGGGCGTCGAGCTCCAGGGCGCCGGTCGAAGGAGAAGCTTTCGATGAGGAGCTGCTCGCCTCCGCCGGGCTGTCGTTGGTCGATGCGCCAAGCAGCAGCAGTGGCGAGCCTGAGGAGGAGCAGCTGCTGCGGAAGCTGCTGTCACTCTACCGCGCACGACAAGCCAAGCTGGCTTCCCGGGAAGCGCTTGTCGCGAGGGCGGGAGTCGATATGGAGAAACGCGCGGAGGAGCTCCGGGGCCTCAATCAAGAAGCCCTCCGGTCCCTGGCACAGGAGCGGGAGCGACTCGCCGAGGAGCGTACAGCCTTCCTTCTCGAGAAGGCCGAAGCTGAGGAGGAACAAAGGCTTGCTGCCGAGAAGCAGTCCGCGCGAGAAGGCGAGTTGGTGCAGCGGAAGGCCAACCTTGACAGCTACGAGGAGGAGCTTGTCGCGCGCGAGGAAACACTTGGCGGGGCTCTCAAGGAAGCAAGGGACGCTGCCGCAACTGCAGAGGCCGCCAAGAAGGAGCTGGAGACGAGGGTGACGCAGTTGGAGGCCAACCTCAAGACAAGTGGCGAGGAGCTTGCTGTGCTCAAGCGCGAGCGCGAGAAGGATGCTGCTGCTCATGGTGAGCTGCAGGGTCTTCTCGCTGAAAGGAGCAAGGAGCTCAGCGCCGCCAAGGACTCCAACGCGGATCTCGAGTTGAAGCTGGCTACGCTGACTCAGACGCTGGACGCCGCCAAGGAGCGAGAGGTGACCTTGTCGGAGAAGATCAAGGCCGACAAGGCGCTGCTGGCGAGCATCGCTGTTACCCAGAACTCATTTAGGGAGACGGTGGAGCATTGGACCGAGGGTCTGGTGAATATCGCCGCAGTCATCGACGGGGAGCTGGCGCAGCTGGGGATGGAGGACTTTGGGTATCCTTCCGACGAGCATCTCCAACCCAGCGCCAAGCTCAGCCTGTTCTTCAAGGGCGTGGCGACGGCACTCCAGCGACTCCGGGAGAGGATCCCAAAGCAGCTGGCCGACGAGTCGCGCAGGATTTGCGCGGGGGCTCTCCAGAAGGTGCTGATGAAGGTGGCCTTCCGCAACCCAGGCCTCAACCTCACCAACGTCCTCAGGTCCTTGCCGCCTGACGCCGATCTGGATGCGCTCAAGGCCCTTGTCGCACCCATTGTGGACAAGGTGAGCGAGATCAAGAGGGTTGAGGGCGATCGCGTAGACTAGGCCGCCCGTTTTCTCTTTCTCCTTGTCGCTGCTAGCCATATTATAAGATCAATCTGTTAGAGCTGCGACAAGTTATTTTGTAATATAACTCTATTTCTGTTATCAATTGCTACGTTATTTCCTTTACTAGATTCCTTCCTTTGTATGTTTTTACCCTACGCTTTTAGGGAACTTGTCAGCGCAGGCACCCGAGCCACGAGCGCTGAGTGCGGGACGTCAGCAGCCTGCTGGCGGTGCCGCTTCCGACAAGAAACCTTGTCGCGACTAGTTGCAGCACACTTAAGTTGTTGAGCGGACTCGAAACAAAGTAAGGGCGCAACTAGCTACGAGTTGGTTCCTCCGCGCACAGGTTTTCCATACAAAGCACGGTCGTTCAAGGAAGATAACTTAAAAATTTAAAACTAATTGCTCAAACTTTGGCAACTTAGCTTTTCTGTCGTTTGCTTCCCGGCAAGGCGGAAAACTTCCTTAAACGACGCCTGGTCCATACCATTATCTTCTCCTTTCCCCCCGGGAAACTTGTGTGCGAGGGTACCTTCCTTTCCTTTGTTGAGAAAAAGAAAGAAGAGAAAATAAAGATATGGAGCCTTCCGGCTCGTTATTGCTTACCGGGGTAGGTGCTGCACAAAGTGTCAGATAACGCATGCAAGAAAAGAATATAATGCATGGAATTGACAAGATGTGCGGAGCACATGAGCTTTACTTATGCACGGGATCTGCGCCCGGCTTTGTACAAAGGATTACATGCAACATCGGCAAGACTTGTACAAAAGGTGGTTGCCGGAACGGGTTCCGGCAACCGCGCCCTACGGGTAAAACTTACGAAGATGCTCAATGTTCCAGGAGTTGCTCACCGGAATGCCATCTTCGGTCTCAAGGCGGACAGCGCCAGGCCTAGTGACTCGTTTCACCCGATAAGGGCCTTCCCACTTCGGCGTCAACTTGTTGGAATTCTTGGCGGACTGAACGCGCCGAAGAACAAGGTCGCCTTCCTCGAAGCTTCTGGCATTAACTTTGCGGCTATGGTAGCGGCGCAAAGCTTGCTGGTATCGAGCAGCTCGTACAGCAGCCTGAAGACGATCCTTCCTCAAGGAGCAGCGCGTCATCTTGTCGCAGCTGCTCTTGCTCAAGCTCATCATAAGCGAGCACTCGAGGTGACCCGTATACGAGTTCCATGGGGAGAACTGCCTCTGCTCCATAGACTAGAGCGAAAGGTGTCTGGCCAGTGGCTCGATTTGGCGTCGTCCTGATCGACCAAAGAACCACCGGCAGCTCCTCGATCCAGTTTCTTCCGCACTTGCGCAGCCTGTCGAAAGTCCTGGTCTTGAGCCCGCGCAGCACTTCAGCATTTGCCCTCTCCGCTTGACCGTTGCTTCTCGGATGAGCAACAGAAGCGAAGCAGACCTTGGCGCCAAGATCTTGGACGTACTGCATGAAGGTGCGGCTCGTGAATTGTGTGCCGTTGTCGGTGATGATCCTGTTAGGGATCCCGAAACGGCAAACAATCGACCTGAAGAACTTGACTGCTGACTGTGCTGTCACCTTCCTCACTGGTTCCACTTCCGGCCACTTTGTGAACTTGTCGATTGCAACGTACAAGTACTCAAAGCCCCCGACAGCTCGGGGAAAGGGGCCGAGGATGTCGAGCCCCCAGACCGAAAATGGCCAGGATAAAGGGATCGTCTGGAGAGCTTGAGCTGGCTGGTGTATCTGCTTGGAATGGAACTGGCACGCTTCACACTTGGTTACTTGTGCAGTTGCATCCTGGAGGGCTGTCGGCCAAAAGAAACCTTGCCGGAACGCTTTGCCGGCAAGTGCTCTTGCGCCAATGTGGTGACCACATATGCCTCCATGTATCTCTGCCAACAGCTTTTGTCCGTCTTCCCGGCAAATACACTTCAATTTCACACCGTTGAGTCTTCTTCTGTACAGTGTGCTGTCAACAAACTGGTACATACTTGACTGCCGGGCTACTTTTTCCGCTTCTTCTTGCTCTTCGGGAAGTTCTCCTGTCTGAAGGAAATGGACAATCTGCTGTGCCCATGCTGGAGCTTGTGGCTCGACAACAAGGACTAAAGGCACATCTGCTGCTGCGGGAGCATCCGCTTCTACGGCGAGAACCTGCGGTTCTGCCGGAGCTTGATGTTCCCCGGCAAGCTTGCCGGAGCAAAGCTTGTCGGGAGCGTCTGCTACTATGGAACAAACCATAAGGCTTGCCGGAGCAGACTGCTCCTCAGCACCCTTGGTGTTGATCTTGGGGACTTTCTTGGCGGCGGCTTCAGGGAGCTCTGCCGGAAAATAGTCACCAGAAATCAACTTCCTCTTCTTGTTCTGTCCAGTTGATGGCGTTACGGACGGTTGAGTCAGCTTGAGCACAAAGATCCCTGGTTCCACAGGCAACTTTAGTGCGGCGCACTTCGACAGGCCATCAGCAATGTCATTCTGAGCTCTCGGAACATGCTCCATCTGTAGGCCGTCAAAGTGCTCTTCCAGCTTTCTCACTTCATCAACATATGCTTCCATCAACGGACTCTGATAATTCTTGTTCACTTGGCGGACGACAAGCTGTGAGTCACCCCTGACAATGAGCTTCTTGATCCCAAGGTCTGCTGCGATCCTGAGACCGGCAAGCAATCCTTCATACTCTGCAGTATTGTTGGTTGCTTGCTCCTTGGGAAAGTGCATCTGGACTACGTACTTGAGGTGCTCTCCGGTGGGTGCGACAAGCAGCACGCCCGCACCGGCGCCTTGCAGCGAGAAGGCACCATCAAAGTACATCAGCCACTCTTTGCTCGCCTCCTTGACGGGGATGCTCGTCTCTGGAATTTCTTCATCTTGTGTTGGCGTCCACTCTGCTATGAACTCTGCCAATGCTCTGCTTTGGATAGTTGAAGTACTCTCAAACTTTAGGCCAAAGCTTGACAGTTCCAGTGCCCACTCGACAATCCTGCCTGTTGCTTCTGGATTTTGCAGTATCCTCTTCAGCGGAAAACGAGTGACGACTGTGATCTCATGTGCTTGGAAGTAATGGCGCAGCTTTCTCGAGGCCATGAGGAGGCCGAAAAGCAATTTCTGCACACCAGAGTACCTTGACCTAGCCCCCTGCAGAAGGGAACTGACAAAGTAAACTGGGCGCTGCACCATTCTCTTCTGCATCTTATCATGCTCCTGCGCAGATCCATCCTTGTCGGGACCAGAGCTTGTCGGCGAAGCCCCCTGCTTGTCGCTGGATGCATCTGCCGTGGTTGCTGGCTCATCATCTGCCTCCCTCTCCGCCACTAACGCAGCACTAACCACTTGATTGGTTGCCGCTATATACAGCAGCAACTTCTCTTGTGGCTTAGGTGCGACAAGTGTTGGAGTGGAGGACAGGTATTTCTTCAAGTCCTGCAGCGCAGCCTCCGCCTCCGGAGTCCATTTCATTGGACCTGCCTTTTTCAATATTTTGAAAAATGGCAGGGCGCGCTCAGCAGATCTAGAGATAAACCTGCTGAGAGCAGCCACGCAACCGGCAAGCCTTCGTACATCCTTGACGCGCTTTGGTGCTTCAATCTGCTCAATGGCCTTGATCTTGTCGGGATTGGCTTCAATTCCCCGCTGAGACACGAAGAACCCGAGAAGCTTGCCGGAAGGGACTCCAAACACGCACTTCTCGGGGTTAAGCTTGAGGTTGATCTTGCGCAGATTTGCAAATGTCTCGTCTAAATCTTGAATCAGGGTCGCCCTGTCCTTGCTCTTGACCACTATATCATCCATGTAGGCTTCCACATTTCTGTGCATCTGCGGCTCAAAAGCGTGGTGGACTACCCTTGCAAATGTTGAACCAGCATTCTTCAAACCGAAAGGCATCCGTACGAAACAGTACGTGCCACACGGGGTGATGAATGCGGTCTTCTCCTCATCCTCTTCTGCCATGAAGATCTGATGGTATCCTGAGTATGCATCAAGAAATGAAAGCAAATCACATCCGGCCGTGGAGTCAACAATCTGGTCGATGCGCGGCAAGGGAAATGGGTCTTTGGACAAGCTTTATTGACATCAGTGAAAGTCGATACAAAGCCTCCATTTCCCGTTAGCCTTGCGCACGACAACAGGATTGGCCAACCACGTGGGATGGAGCACTCCTCTGACAAGGCCTGCTGCTTCCAACTTCTTGATTTCTTCTGCGATGAATTCTTGGCGCTCCACTGCCTGTTTCCTGACTTTCTGCTTGACGGGCCGCGCATGAGGACAGACGGCAAGGTGGTGCTCAATTACTTTCCTGGGAACACCGGGGATGTCAGACGGTTGCCATGCAAACACGTCGACGTTCGCCCGCAGGAAAGCAACGAAGCGCGCTTTCCTATTTAGGGTCGAGAGTGGCACTGATGGTGAAGGTACCACCAGTGCCGTCCTCCTTGGCGGACACCTTCTTGGTCTCAGGTGGAGCTGCCATTGCTTCTTACACTTGCCGGTGGAGCTCGATGGTGCGTCCTCGACGGTAGCGCAGCACTCCGAAGAGGTGCGCTTGCCGGAGTGGGCATCAGAGCTCTTGCCGGACTTGGTCTTCTTCTTCCCCCCGGGAGCTTCAGCGGCAAGTGATTTGCGATCTGTTGCGGCTGCTGCTTCCCGGTAGATCTTGTCGGCGCAGATAAGAGCATCCTTCTTGTCGCCAGGGACAGAGATGACGCTTATCGGGCCTGGCATCTTCAGCATGTTGTAGGCATAGTGAGAGGCTGCCATGAATTTGGCGAGTGCTGGACGGCCGAGTATCCCATTGTAAGGCAATGGAAAGTCAGCAACGTCAAAAGTAACCCTCTCAGTCCTGAAGTTCAACTCGCTGCCAAATGTTACCGGCAACGTGATCTTTCCCTTTGGCTTGCTCCTTCCCGGATTGATTCCTTGGAACGTACCGGTTTCTTCGAGCTCGCTGTCAGGGATCTGGAGTTTCTGGAGCACCGCAGAGGAGATCAGGTTCAAGCCGGCCCCGCCGTCAACTAACATCTTAGTGACCTTGAGGTTGCGGATAGTTGGTGAAACCAACATCGGCAAGCACCCGACCGCAGTTATGCGATCAGGGTGGTCCTCAATATCAAAGATGATAGGCGTGCTGGACCATTTCAGAGGCTTGCGTGACTCGACGGGTGGTTCTGCTGCATTAACTTCCCGCACCCACTGCTTGAGCTGGCGGTGCGAATGTATGCAGAGAAGCACCGCCGTCAACGCACAGGACCTCTGTGGCTTTCTGGAACTCCTGCTCATCAGTCTCCTCATCATCCATGTCTTCATCGTCGTCGTCATCTTCATCCTTGTCGCGGCCGCGAGGAGGTCTGTCTCCTTGCCGCTGCTTGGCCTTGCCGCGGCGTCCTCCTCGGCCGGGACGTTTCTTGCCGGATCCTCCAGCACCTTCCTGGGCTTTCTCCTTGTCGCGCCGCTCGTATTCAGCTTTCTGTTGCTCAACAAGCTGCTCGACTTTCTTGCAGCTCTGGAGATCGTGGCCCTTGGTGCGGTGGATCTTGCAGTACTGCTTGTTGGTGCCGTCCTGCTTGTCGGCGACCGCCACAGCCTCTGCGGTAATCTCCTTGCCGGAGTCACCAGCTTTGGCTTTCTTGGCGCCACCACCGTTGCCGGACTGCTCGACGACTAGCACCTCTTTTCCTTTCTTCTTCCTGTTGTTTCGCCGCCGGTTTTTCCTTGCCGGGGCTGCATCATCGCTGTCAGATCCTCCTGCTCCTATGTTCTCTCCGGGGAGTCTCCTCCCTTCCTCAGCACGTGCACACTTGTCGGCCAGGGCATATAGCTCACTGACGTCTCTGATCTTGCACATCGCCATTTCCTCCCGCATCCTGCGGTTTCGCACGTTCTGATGGAACGCGCTGATCACCGCGGCAGGGTGGACGTCTGGGATGTTGTGCTGTACACTGCTGAATCTCTGAATGTACTTGCGCAGGGGTTCTCCTTCCTTCTGGGCGAGCAGATGAAGGTCACTCTCTTGGCCATGAGGCTTGTGGCCGCCTGTGAAGGCGCCGACAAACTGATGGCATAGATCGGCCCAAGAGGATATGGAGTTGTCCGGCAAGTGCATGAGCCAGGATCTGACGTTGGGCTTGAGCACCAGCGGGAAGTAGTTGGCAAGGATCTTGTCGTCCCGTCCCCCGGCAGCCTGCACCGCAATGGTGTAGATGCTGAGGAACTCCGACGGATGCGTCTTGCCGTCGTACTTCTCCGGTACGTCTGGCTTGAAGTTCTTCGTGCTGGGCCACTGGACTTGCCGCAGCTCACGAGTGAACGCAGGGCAACCTACCGCGTACGGCAAGTCGCCTGGTTCCCCTGGCGCATGCATGTCAACAGAGGGCCCAGCGCGCTTGTCGGATTGACGTCGCGCTTCTCTTCGGCGCTCGATGCGAGTACGAGCGTCTTCTTGCTGTCGATCGTGAAGAACTTGGCGCTGATCGCGACGAGCTCGTGGATCCGACGATGCGGTGGAGTCGCTGTCGAGGTGGATCCGGCGAGTCGGCGATCTTGGCCTTCGGGGTGGTGATTGCATGGTGGTTGCACCTCCACCAGTTTCGTCGCCACCGGCTCGCGCCTGGCAACCCTGCCGCGGCAGCGACGCGCTCGGCTGCCGCGGAGTGTCGCCGTTGGCGTAGCCGATGAGACTCTGAATGGTGGCCCTCCATTCGTCGATCTTGTCCGACGTCGGAGGGTAATCCAGGAGCAGTTGAGCTCGCGCCAAAGCTTCTGCCGGAGTGGTGGGTGGCAGTGGCGGACGGCGCGAGGAGCGGGATGTGCTCGGACTTCTAACTATGTTAGAAGGAGCATTATCCCGTCCGGGCGACCGTGTCTCGCTCGTGCTGGTACGCTGGCGTGCATGCTGATCTTGAGCGCCCCGGGATCCACCAGCTTGATCTTGGCCCAACAAACGTATGGTACTGCGAGTACCATGACGCTGTCGGTCCCGCGCCTCCTGAGATGGGCCCGGAACAAGCGCGGACGTCGAGGTCTGCGCCGCCTTGCCCTTGGACCTGGCAGCATCGTGAGCTTCCTCGTCGACGTCCGTCCTTCCGCCGACGTCTACCCCACCACCCGTTTGCTCCGGTGGCGGTGGGATCGACGTGGACGGAACAGCTGCCTCCGAAGCCTTCTTCTTCGGTGGCATGTTGATGAAGGAAAATGAAGATCTAGCTCGTGTGGACGCCGGATCAGGTTCACACAGCCTCGACGCCCCCTACCTGGCGCGCCAAAGATGTCGGGGGAAACTGATCCACGAACACCTATGGGGCCGGCGGACCGTGGCCCCTTTCGGTTCGGCGGGGGGCGGAGGTCGCACGAAGAGCAGATCGAGGCGAAGCACACGAGCAGTTTACCCAGCTTCGGAGCTCTCCAGAGAGAAAATACTCCTACTGCTGCTTGTCTGATTGTATTGTGTTCTTGCTCGAGAGAGCTAAGTGTTTTTCTGGCTTCCGAATGATCCGAACCCCCTCTACGTTGCGCATGGGCCTCCTTTTATATGCTCAAGGGGTCACCGACAGGTGGCAACGTAAACAAGGGTACAAATGTAAAAAAGAGAGGTGGTTGGTACAGTTACTTATACAGTGTTTCCTACCTAACCCTGACGGCAGGGGACAAGGGCATTAAATGCCCGTCTGTGTAGCCCAAACAGTGCAGAAAAGGACCGTCAGGGGCGCCACCGCTCGCCACGATGGCGATCTTGTCAGCTTCGCATGCCACCGCGCACCGCTGGCTGCACAGCCTCCTGCCACGCGCGCCTGGAAAGGCCCCCAGAGCGACACGTTGGTGGATGCGCTGGAGCGTGGGCACAGAGTGGCCGCCTGCCGCGGCAAGCGCCTTGCCGCGGCCGTTGCCTTGTCGGGTCCGGAAGCTTGTCGCTCACCGGGCCTTGCCGGGACGCGCGGCGCGTCGCGGCAAGTTCCTTGAAATGCCTTGGTTGGCCTTCCCGGCAAGCTCCTCTTGCCGGGGCCTTGTCTCCTGGGCTTAAATACTTTGTTCTTGAATGGCTCCAAAGGAACCACGGAGGATCTTGGCGGTCGCCCGGCAAGCCTTGCCGCGAGGTGCTGCAACTGCCCGTGCACAAGTTCGGGGTACTAGGGTACCCCTATTCTAGTACACCGACATCCTGCGAGCCACCGCGCGCATGGGCGAGGGAGCGGGCATAAGGCGGAGCAAGCTTCACCTCATCCTGCGAGCCACCGCGCCTGTTGGCGGGGGAGATAGCATACTAAGCAAGCTTCTCCTCGTTCTGCAAGTTGACGGGACACATCAAAAGTACTCCAATGT
Organism: Triticum aestivum; assembly: GCF_018294505.1. Classification (NCBI taxonomy): domain Eukaryota; kingdom Viridiplantae; phylum Streptophyta; class Magnoliopsida; order Poales; family Poaceae; genus Triticum; species Triticum aestivum. The sequence continues at coordinate 532,598,328 of NC_057801.1, read as the reverse complement.
ATAGAGCCTTGCCTCTAAGGTAGGCCCCACATGGTTTTCCTCTTTTTTTAATTTAACATAACGCGTCAAGTCGCAATTTGTTTGTTCACCCGTGGTAGACAATCCTCCCTCCACCAAGTGGATAACCAGTACATGTGCCAAATTACCACGTGGGCTGCCTTTTTCATACACAAATGAGCTCCACCGTGTACCCGCGCAGGTGTGGTTGGGAAAGAGACGGGAGTACGCGCCATGCATCCACCTCTTCTCTTCGTGCACGTCCCCCACCTACGTGGGTGTGTGTGAGAGATACAAACCATGTTCATGAGTGTTTTTTGTTTTGGGGTGGGGTGGGGGTGGGGGTGGGGGTGGGGTGGGGGTTGATTTCGTGAATTATTTGTGGGAATATGTGTCGATGACATCTCAAACAAAGTTTTGCATGCAATGTGTGTGAAATGGAGGCCTATCCATATCATATATAGAGGGTCAGGCAATCCATGAGAAGAGAGGGAGGGGTCATAGATATCGATAGAGTCAAAGAGAGGATCAAGTGGGTGGGTGCGAGATCGATGAAGAGAGCCATCGAAATTGTGTGTGTGTGCAAGTCAAAGATATAGGGCGACTGACCTACCGGAATGTCAGAGGGCACATGTCAAGTTTGTGTGTGGTAGGGAGACATGACTAGAGCGCTCGATGTATCGGTGTGTGTGAGGGGGAGGGGGGTGGGGGGAGGGGTAGGCAGAGGCCTAACTATAGAGGTAGAACGACTCGTATGTGTGTTGAGAAGGAGAGACTAGCTATGTCTTGAGGGAGATCGGTCGACATCCATACATAACTGAAGGACGGGAAATATGATGGGACAAAGAGAGAGAGAAAGATGGAGGGAGAGGGGTAGAGTGTTGGATGGGTGATGGAGTTGCTTCTCGAAGATGGTGGGAGAGACCTACTAGACAAACTGAGGGTGGAACTGCAATGTTATCAATAAGAGTGAGGATGTGTTTCTGTGTGTGCCTCTGCGTGATAGATCTGTCGGGATGCATCCATGGATGATGAAGGGGAACCATGTGTTTGGTAAGCAAAGCTAACTAGATCGGTAGATCAATTGTTGTTTGTCGGAGGAAGGGAGAGACACAACTAATGAGGTAGATCGATCGACGCGTGGGTAAGAACGAGTTATAAGGACCTAGCTAGCTATATGTATGGCGAGAGATTGGTCGGTGTATGTCCATTTGTTAGAGGCAAATAAGGCCCAGCGAGACGGATAGACAAAGAGAATGGAGCTAGGAGGTGGTGCGAGAGGCCCAGCTACTAGCTAGATAGGGGGAGGAGGGTGCGGTTGTGAGATCGATGAAAAGAGGGGCGAGAGTTTACACGTGTATGTGACCGTATGAGAGACACAAGGCAAGGACACATAAAGGAGGAGATTGAAGGTGTGCGTGTATGTTGTAGGCAGGTATCGCTGGAGAGGTTTATCGATTGGTGTGTGTGTCGGAAAGGAGTTGTGGAGACTCTGGGAGAACGACCTAAAGAAAAAAAATGAATGTGCCCGGTGGATAGAATGCCGAGGGAGGGGGAGGGCGAGGGTGTGTGCATGCGCGAGAGAAAGTTAGTGGTAGCTACAAAGGTTAGAGGATTGTGTGGGTGTAAGAGACTAACAAACATCATAGTTTGATATGAAAGCGGATTCATATATTTGAATAGGAGATCATAGTGTTTTCAACATATGCATGCATGAATATAGCGGTGATACACGTGATGTGCACATGTTATACCATAATGTGATAATGCATGGCGTTTGCAACTCACAGCTAGATGCCGAACAATCTAAACCATACTATACATCAAACAATCTCACATTTCATTTGAATTTGTGATAATGTGTGGCGTTTGCAGCTTACAACTAAATATCGAACAATCTCAACAATACTATATATCGAACATTCTCAAATTTTATTTGAATTTGTGGTAATGTGTGGTGTTTGCAACTCACATCTAAATACTTGTAGGCGTAGGGGGCGGGGCACCATAGATAATGTGATAAACACATTATACATATGATACATGGTTTAGATTATGAAGATCTAGCTAGAGCTAGAAATGTAATGTGATTTAAAATCAACATAAAGTGGATTCAAAAAATCGAGTTCGAGTACATATAGTACACATAGTTCATATGTAACTCCAAACTAAGCAGGTGGTGTGCTGTGAAGATAATACACAAACCATGGTTTAACTTGACAATAATGATGATTGTAGATCTTACTAAAATAGAGAAACGAATTCAAATGCTTTGACTTCACAACAATCATTACTATAGATCTTATTCAAATAGAGAAACGAATTCAAATTTAGCTCATATTGAAGCGGTAGTATATACGTTTGGAATGCACTAAAACGTTCATTTGAGTAGTAGGTTGCATGCATTATACACGTAGGGAAATATATTAATTGAACATAACATGAATTCAAAGTTTTGAATGACATTTGTAGTGCGCATTGATTTGGTACAGTACATGTTAGGCTTGTCCGGAAATTTCAACCCGTGCCTTGTTAGCTTGAAATATTTAAGATATATCTTTGTCTCGTCGTGCTCCGACAACTCCCTCCATCTCAACCCGCGCCTTGCCATTCCGAAATTACAACGCGCGCTAAAACTCCCACCTCCTGTGAAATCCCGACACGCGAAATGCCCGTGGTACCCCTGAACCGAAAGAACCTCCTCAAATCGGTGGGGGTACTTCCGTAACTTACCCCACATTTCGGGCAAGCGCGTCCCTAAGCCATGGTTCCCCACTGCCATCCCATCTGCCCATCCATTCATACACCGAGGCCGCGAAAACCCACGACGCAGCCCCACACCCTGCTCCGTCCGCCACCCAGCCGGAGCCTCTTCCCCGACGATGTCGTCCACAGCAACGCCTCGACGTCCCTCATCCACTACCGGATGAAGATCCATCGTCGATCTCGTCGTCCCGCCGATTCAGCCACCCCGTCCTCCACCTCCAAGGAGCAACCCCGATGTTCCCCTCGTCTTTTGTGCCACCTCCATTCCCACACCGCCATCTTCACCTGCACCACCAGAAGAGCATCATCACCACCGTTTCCTCGTATGAAGTTGTGGCCTAATCGGCGCCACCAAAGAGGTTGTACACTAATCGCTGCATTTTCTTCTTGATTCGATCTCACGGTGCTGTCGGCGCTCGGTCCCGAGCCGACACGGTGCGGCTCCATCCACGGCGGCGTCACCGGCCACTTCCTCCATGACATCGCTCCCCCGGCGGCGAAGTCCACATCAGTAGGAGCTGCTGCTGCTGCTTTAACTCTCGCTCGCGCTGCTGCTCTGCTCTTGCTCTCGGTCCCCTGCCTGGTCTGCTCTTGCTAGTGCTCTTGCTCGCGCTGCTGCTCTTACTCTTGCTCTTGCTTGCGATGCTGCTCCAATTTAGATACACTTCAGTCGACTGAATCGACTTTTGCGTCAGTTGATTTTCAGGGGGTGGGGGAGGGCTCACCGGGGTGAAGGAAGAACCAGCCGCAGCGGGGAGGGGGGCTCACCGAAGAGGTACCCCACTATGTATCTTAGGGTTCAAGGTGGGGGCGGTGGTCGCCGGTTGTGGTGGGGCGGTGGCGTGTGGATCATTGGAGAAAAAGCTCGTCAAACGGGGCCTAGAGGGATGGCCGGGGCGGCCGCGGACCGATGGTGGGGAGTGTTTTCGGGGCGGGCGGGGCGGCGCACCGCCGGCCGTGGGCGGCGTGGGGCTGCTGTTTGGTCAGTGGTGGTTGGCGGCTCAGGGGGGTGGAGGTTGAAGATGAACTGCAGGCCCTTGATTTCGTATCCAACGGCTGCAAAATCGACTGACCAGAGATGAAAAAGTTAGTCGACGACGTGTAGCCTCACCTTGCTAGTGCGTTCAGTTTCGAAAGGAAAATTCAGTTTCGATAGCAAAATTTAGTTTCGACAATTAAGTTCAGTTTCGGCAGTTAAGTTCAGTTTTGACAGTTAAATTCAGTTTCGACAGTTAAGTTCAGAGATGAGCGGCTGATGTATTTTACATCTAGCACTTTGTGGTTATGTATTTTACGTCATGTATTGGAGATGCTATTAGAATTCCACTCAGGTTAACATTGTCTCTCTTGTCCTGCTTCAGCCTCGGCGTCGTACAACTCACCGGAGCTGCTCCAACGACGAAACCCTCCATCACAGCGGAGCATTACCTCGGGATCCATCTCCAGACGCCTAAGATCTTCTTCCCCTCCTCCGACAACCAAGTCAGCCGGAGCATCCTCACTGGCCAACCCAATCACACTGAGATCGACATGGCTTCGCGAAAGAGGTTGTACACTTGTTGCATCTCTTTTTTACTCTACATGTTATATATATTGTCCACTGAGCACACGTAGTAACAGGAAATACGATTATTTTATCCTACTATATGACAAGCAGTGAGGTACCAGGCAACTTAGCTTTCCGTGATGGACTCTCTTGAATGCCATCATTATTTATCTCTGCACATTTGAGCTATGCATTTGTCGATGGCCCTGGGAGTTGAGCTAGTAGGGCAGTGGCATGGGTCCAAAGTAATAGAAGTAGCACAAAAACATTTTTTTAGTGTACAATTTTCCTTGCTCAAGCCTGCCTACTAGAATCGCTAGTGCTTGAAAGGAAAAGTGAATGAAAAACATAGGAATTGGAAAGTTTCCTATGGTACTACTATTCATGAATTTGGTTCAAAGGAATGGAGCAAAGGAAAACTGTAGGATTTGTTCCTTTAGTGTCTCCTTGAAAGAAAAAACATAGGAATTTTAATTTTCACTTGTCCTCCTTTTCAAATTCCTATTCATGAAGCACAAGACTAAGAGATAGTAGCATAATAGCATTATAACCGTACATTTTCTTGTGGTTTGACTTAATCTCACCATGCTTCTTTGGATCCTCTGATCTTCCAATTGTTGTGAATCAAACACCTAGATTGGCAGAAATCCTCTGTTTTTAAATTCTCTGTTTTGCACGTGCATTCCTATACTATTCCTGTCTATTTCCTATCCCTGCATTGTTGGAATCCTCCAATTCAAACGAGCCCTTACAAAATTACTTCTCTTCCAGATAGTTGTGAAAGAAAACCTTGTGTGGTTTGTTCCGCTCCTGCTACACCGTCGTCCACCCTAGCTCAGCTGCTCCAATGATAGAAGGGCCTAGCACAGCAGGGATCCGGCCTCCAGACTGTCTTTCGCCACCTCAGATCTTCTTCCCCATCGCCGGCAGCCATGAAAACTGCATTACCATCATCAACCGAGCAGATGACCTCGAGGACTACACGGGTCCGCAAGAGAGGTCACACTCTTTCGTGTTTGCTTATGTTATGCATCGCTTAATATTACATGCTACTTTATCGTCATGTTCACTGATTAGACTCTGAGTCAGCTCCAAACTAATGGTCAAACTTGAGTTTTTAAATGGTTGTGGGGTACATATCGGGGCTGCAATCAATAGTGTCTATCTACTATCTGGTTAATCTCCGGTGTCTACTATGAGTTTCATGTTGGGTGGGAAACAAACAGTAAAGAAGCCATTATCTGTATTTTTTAACTAAAGCCATTATCTGCCTGCTATTATTGGTTTTGGGTCTATCCACAGGTTGCTACCATCACTCTGGATTTCTGCATGCATTCCTTACATAATCTCACTATGTTTTATTCCTATGCATGACAGTTATTGTAAATAATAGAACTGAACATGTAGAGCAAAAGAGACGAGCCTTGCGTGGCAATAAAATTTCATGCAGACGTCGCTCCATGGTAGGCGCAAAGGCAGCCCCCCTCCATGCATTTCGGATTGTAATCGAGAGAAAGATATCTGTTCTAAGGGGGATTCAGAAGGAGAAGACAACTCCTATTTACCCCCTGAGGTCTTCGCTCTAACTTGGCATGCTGATGTTGGTTATATCATGCATATGGTGCCTTGCATTGCTTACTTTATACATCAAATATGTCATATGCTTAGTTTAGACATCCTTTGTGCGAATGCCATCTGTTTAATGTTTACATGAATTATGCAATGCCATCTTGTTTAGCCAGGCATCATATATGTGAATTTTGCATTGCCATCCTGCTTAGCCAGTCATCTTATATGTAAATTATATCAGGCCATCCTTTTTTTGTTACATATTACATTTGTCAACAATGTTAGTACATTCAACTGCTCTTCATGTGCATCATCCATTTGACACGGTGATGGCAAATTCTAGAGTGAAAACAAGGTCTTTAGAGCAGACTATGCTATCTGACGAAGCACATATCTCGCTGGTTACGGATAGCTCCTCAGAGGAGGATCTAGAGATAGATGACCAGTCCTATTCCCCCCCCCCCGCCGAGGTGTATGCTCTAACTTGGCAGGGTTATGTTGCTCATATCGTGCGTATGGTGTCTCGCATTACTATGTCATTTGATTAGTTTAGACATGTTTTGTGTGAATGCCACCTATTCAGTGTCTAACTACCATATATGTGAATTATGCATTGCCATCTTGTTGCGAGACATTATATATGTGAATTATACAATGTTATCTTGTTGTAAAGGCATTATATATGTGAATTATGCAATGCCATGCTGTTTAGCCAATCATCATGTATGTGAATTATATCATGCTATCATTTTTTTGTATTACGTATTCCATTTGTCGACAACGTTTGTATATTCAACTACTCTTCCTGTGCATCAGCCATTTGAAGCGGTGATGGAAGTATCTGGAGTGAAAACAAGGTATTCAGAGCAGACAATGGTACCTGCTGAAGCAGACATCTTGCTGGTTACAGAGAGCTCCTCAGAGGAGGATTCAGAGACTGATGACCAGTCCTATTTCCCCCCTGAGGTCTATGCCCAAACCTGGCAGGGTTATATTACCCATGTCATGCATGTTGTCTAGCATTGCTTAGTTTTTACATCATATATGTATTGCCATCTGCTTACTTGCTTACTATATAAATCATATATTTTAATTATGTCATGCCATCATCTTTACATAGTACATACACATCACCTATCTGAATTATGGCATGGCAACCCATTTAATAAAGACATCATATAGTTATATCATCTCATCTTGTTTAGTGTTTACAGTCATCATATTTTGAATTATGGCCTTCTATCCGTGAATGTATGTGAATTATGGCATGCCAACCTATTTAATAAACACATTATATAGTTATATCATGTCATCCTGTTTACATAGTCTCATATTTTGAACTATGTATTTCCATTAGCCATCATATATGTGAAATTGTGTCATGCTATCCTGTTTGGTTAGACAACATGAATATGAATTATTTCATGCCCTCTTTTATTCCCCACTATCCATTGCACCTGTCTATCATACAACGTATATACTTTCAATTACTTTTCTTGTTTATCATCCATTTGAATTGGAGAGGGTGATGGCAGTATCTAAGGGATTGACAACACGATCTTGAGAAAAGATAGTGCTACCAGTTGATGCAGATAGAACCATGGTTGTACTTGCCCAAGGACCAGATCCACCACACATAACCCAGACTCTCACAGATTGTACCCCTACCCAGTTGGATAGAGAACCAGCTACACCCCTTCTAAACCCAACCCCAGCAGATAGTAACCCAGTTCTAGTTGACACAACACCGACTGAGGGAGTCCTGGATTAGGGGGTATCCGGACAGCCGGACTATATACTTTGGACGGACTGTTGGACCGTGAAGATACAAGACTCAAGACTTCGTCCCGTGTCCGGATGGGACTCTCCTTTGCGTGGAAGACAAGCTTGGTGATCTGGATATTATATTTCATTCTTTGTAACCGACTCCATGTAAACCCTAGCCCTCTCCGGTGTCTATATAAATCAAAGGGTTTAGTCCTTAGAGACAGAATCATAATCATCATACGCTAGATTCTAGAGTTTAGCCTCTACGATCTCGTGGTAGATCAACTCTTGTAATACTCATACCATCAATATCAATCAAGTAGGAAGTAGGGTTTTACCTCCATTGAGAGGGCCCGAACCTGGGTAAAACATCGTGTCCCTTGCCTCCTGTTACCATTAGCCTTAGGCGCACAGATCGGGACCCCCTACCCGAGATCCGCCATTTTTGACACCGACATTGGTGATATGATTGAGAGTTCCTCTGTGTCATTGCTGTGAGGCTTGATGGCTCCTTCAATCGTCAACAACATGGTCCAGGGTGAGACTTTCCTCCCCGGACAGATCTTCGTGCTCGGCGGCTTCACACTGCAGGCCAATTCGCTTGGCCATCTAGAGCAGATCGACAGCTACGCCCCCAGCCACCAGGTCAGGTTTGGAAACTTGAACTACACGGTCGATATCCATGGAGACTTGATCTGCAACAGATTTGGGCCTGTGCCTGGAGCGCCGGACAGTCAAGATGAGCACGGCTTAGACTTGCTGTCGGACAATGCTCGGGATATTGCCCCTGCAGGAGCCCCGGACCTAAATCCATGGCAGATTGCGTCGTCCAAGGACGGGTGGATGGAACCCGCCCCGGAGGCCGCACACCCATTGGCGGTAGAGCCGAGCACCGGCTTCACCCCGAAGGAAGCCTGTGTCACCGGACCCCTGGACTCGCGTCCGGCTGTAGGTTCCAATCCGCGCACCCTTGAGCCCGCCGAATCTGGATGGGCTCCGGTAATGGAGTTTACCGCTGCGGATATCTTCCAGTACTCCCCCTTTGGCGACATGCTGAACTCATTAAAGTCTCTCTCTTTGTCAGGAGACTCATGGGCGAACTATGTCGGGCTCAAGGGGGAAGAAGGTGACGAAGAAATCCATTGCCCACCCACCACCCACTTCGTAGCCATTGTCGACGATGTATCATACATGCTTGACTTCGACTCCGATGATACCGATGGTATGAATGTCGGCGCAGGAGAGGATTCAGAACCAACAAGGCGCTGGGCTGCCACCTCGTCATACGATATATACATGGTGGATACGCCTAAGGAGGACGACGGAGACAAACCGGAGGATAAAACCCACGGAGAAAAGCCAAAACAACGGCGCAGCCGCTGCTCCAAGTCCAGCAACAGTAAAAATAGCGATAATAGCGCTAGAAAGATCGACACCCCAGTCAACTCCGAAGGCAACAACGACCATATGGACCCAGCAATGGAGCAGGATGAGCCAGGTCACGCCGAACACAGCTCGGAGCAGACGCCCGATCACAATGATCCCGAGGGACGAATGATGGAGTCCTGGATTAGGGGGTATCCGGACAGCCGGACTATATACATCGTCCAGATAATTGGAGCGTGAAGATACAAGACTCAAGACTCCGTCTCGTGTCCGGAGGGGACTCTCCTTTGCGTGGAAGACAAGCTTGGCGATCCGGATATTATATTTCCTTCTTTGTAACCAACTCCATGTAAACCCTAGCCCTCTCCGGTGTCTATATAAACCGGAGGGTTTAGTCCTTAGAGACAGAATCATAATCATCATAGGCTAGCTTCTAGGGTTTAGCCTCTACGATCTCGTGGTAGATCTACTCTTGTACTACTCATATCATCAATATCAATCAAGCAGGAAGTAGGGTTTTACCTCCATCGAGAGGGCCCGAACATGGGTAAACATTGTGCCCCTTGCTTCCTGTTACCATCAACCTAAGACGCACAGATCAGGACCCCCTACCCGAGATCCGCCGGTTTTGACACCGACATTGGTGCTTTCATTGAGAGTTCCTCTGTGTCGTTGCTGCAAGGCCTGATGGCTCCTTCAATCGTCAACAATGCGGTCCAGGGTGAGACTTTTTTCCCCAGACAGTTCTTCGTGTTCGGCGGCTTCGCACTGCAGGCCAATTCGCTTGGCCAACTGGAGCAAATCGACAGCTACGCCCCTAGCCACCAGGTCAGGTTCGAAAACCTGAACTACACAGCTGATGTCTGCGGAGACTTGATCTTCAACGGATTCGGGCCTGTGCCAGGAGCGCCGGACGGTCACGATGAGCACGGCTTAGACCTGCTGTCGGACAATGCTCGGGATGTCGTCCCTGCGGTAGACCCGGACCTAAATCCGGAGCAGATCGCATTGCCTAAGGACGGATGGATGGACTCCGCCCCGCACGCCGCACACTCATCAGCGGTAGAGCCGAACACAAGCCTCACCTCTAAGGAAGCCTGTGACTCCGGACCCCCGGACTCGTATCTGGTTGTAGGTTCCAGTCCACGCGCTCCCGAGCTCGCCGAGCCTGGTTGGGCTCCAGTAATGGAGTTTACCGCTGCGGATATCTTCCAGCACTCAACTTTGGCGACATGCTGAACTCGTTAAAGTCTCTCTCTTTGTCAGGAGGCTCTTGGCCGAACTATGTCCGGCTCAAGTGGGAAGCAGGCGACGAAGGAATTCGTTGCCCACCCACCACCCACTTCATTGCCACGGTCGATGATCTAACCAACGTGCTTGACTTCGACTCCAAAGACATCGACGGTATGGACGACGATGCAGGAGAAGTACAGGAACCACCGCTCACGGGGCGGTGGACAGCCACCTCCTCATACGACATATATATGGTGGACACTCCGAAGGAAATCAATAGCAATGAGGCAATGGAGGGTAACCGCTCAGGGAGAAAAGCAAAGCATGGGCGTCGTCGGCGCTGCTCCAAGCCCCGTTACAGCAATACCGGCCAGGAGACGAAAGCAATCCGGATGGTGCCGAAGAGGAATACAACCCTGATCACCCTGCCTTCAAGCAGGCCGAGCAGGAAGATGGTAGGTCAGCCCAGACGAACAGGCGACGGACGGATATCTGGAGGAGGACATCTACATGCCCCCTCCGAAGACGAGATTAGCCTCGGCGACGACGAGTTCAGCGTGCCTAAGGATCCCGTGGAGCAGGAGCGCTTCAAGCGTCGGCTTATGGACACTGCAAGGAGCCTGAAAAAGAAGCAACAACAACTCCAAGCTGATCAAGACCTGCTCACAGATAGATGGACTGAAGTCCTGGCAGCCGAGGAATACGGACTCGAGCGCCACACGGCTGACCGGCCACCTCGTGGCCGGGATAAAACGACATATCAGCCCGAATACTAGCCTGCACCCCCACGCCAATACACTACAGCCCGGGGCAATAGGCAAGACCTGCAAGATACACTAGAAATCAAAGCAGGACATCCAAGATTGATCTACGGATCGTGGGGGCGTGTCACAACACGCGACGACGACCGTCATGCCGGATACACTATCAACAAGTCTGGCCAGGCCGAACACAGCCACCCAGACTAATTCGAACTGCGTAGCCACATAGCCCGGCATAGAGGCGCCGCACACCCCCTCTGCTTCACTGATGAAGTGATGGATCATGAATTCCCAGAAGGGTTCAAACCCGTAAACGTCGAATCATACGATGGCACAACAGACCCCACAGTATGGATCGAAGATTTCCTTCTCCATATTCACATGGCCCGCGGAGACGACCTACACGCCATCAATTATCTTCCCATTAAGCTCAAAGGACCCACCCGCACTGGCTAAACAGCCTACCCGCAAATTCCATTGGCAGTTGGGAAAACCTGGAAGACGCGTTCCTCGACAACTTCCAGGGCACATATGTGCGACCACCGGATGCCGATGACTTGAGCCACATCACTCAATAGCCCGGAGAGTCAGCCAGGAAATTCTGGACTCGGTTCCTAACTAAAAAGTACCAAATAGTTGACTGTCCAGACGCCGAGGCCCTGGCGGCCTTTAAGCATAATATCGGTGACGAGTGGCTCGCCAGACACCTCGGCCAAGAAAACCCAAGTCCATGGCAGCTCTGACGACACTAATGACCCGCTTTTGCACGGGCGAGGACAGCTGGTTGGCTCACAGTAGCACTACGCCACATTCTGGCACTTCAGATGTCCGCGACAACAACGGCAAGCCATGGCGCAACAGACATAAGCGACGGAACAACGGCGACAACACTGAAGACACGACAGTCAATGCCGGATTTAGCAGATCCAAGTCCGGTCAGCGGAAGAAGCCGTTCAAAAGAAACAATTAGGGACCGTCCAGTCTGGATCGCATACTGGAACGCTCGTGCCAAATTCATGGCACCCCGGGCAAGCCAGCCAACCACACTAATAGAGACTGCTGGGTGTTCAAACAGGCCGGTAAAATAAATACCAAAAACAAGGACAAGGGGCTACACAACAATGATGATGAGGATCCCTGGCGTCCGAACACGGGGGGATAGAAGAAATTTCCTCCCCAGGTGAAAACGGTCAACATGATCTACACCACCCACATTCCCAAGCGGGAACGGAAGTGAGCACTACGGGACGTCTATGCGATGGAGCCAGTCGCCCCCAAATTCAACCCATGGTCAGCTTGTCCGATCACCTTTGATCGTAAGGATCACCCTACCAGCATCCGTCACGGTGGCTCAGCCGCATTGGTCCTAGACCCAATTATCGACGGATTCCACCTCACACGAGTCCTTATGGACGGCGGCAGCAGCCTGAACCTTCTATATCAGGACACAATGCGCAAAATGGGCATCGACCCTTCAAGGATCAAACCCACCAAAACCACCTTTAAATGTGTAATTCCTGGAGTAGAGGCCCGTTGCACGGGATCTATAACATTGGAAGTGGTCTTCAGATCTCCGGATAATTTCCGAAGCGAAGAGTTAATCTTCAATATCGTCCCTTTCCGTAGTGGTTACCACACACTGTTTGGACGAACCGCATTTGCTAGATTCAATGCGGTACCACACTATGCATACCTCAAGCTCAAGATGCCAAGACCGCGCGGGGTCATAACAGTCAACGGAAACATGGACCGCTCTCTCCGTACAGAAGAGCATATTGCAGCCCTCGCGGCGGAAGTACAATGTAGCCTCCTTCGACAAACCACCAATCCGGCGACGACAACCTCGAGCACTGCCAAGCGAGTCCAGAGCACCCCGCAACAAGATAACCAGGCACGCCAAGAGCGCGACTAGCAGTCCGGCCTCCGCTCAAGCCCCATCAAACCAGCATTCGTGCCACGCGTACACAATTACACACTCAAAATACCATGGGCATAGGCGGAGGCGTAGCAGTGACTCAGTCAATAGTGTGGTATAACCGCAACATACCTTCATAACCCTCCCTTTTTACCTTTCAGGACACTGCTTTAGGGCAGCCTCTTTAGAAGAGCCGGATTGTCGGACTATCACAGGAGAGAAAACCAAGGAGGCAACAGGCTTTGCGCACAAAAGGAAATACCCAGGTGGAACCTGCTCACGATCGTTATACCTGTTTTATATACCTACATGCAGCCTGCCCTTGGATAGGACATGTTAAATAGTCCTATTTACTTCTGCTTAAACGCACCCATTGTAAACATATGCTTAAACGTATTATTCATCAATGGGAGATAATATATAGCGTCAGCTTATTAATCCTATTTGCGCATTTTTCTTGCAAATATTTATTTAATATTACATCTGTACACCTTGGTACGATTAGTTTGCCAGGGGCTTCATATGGCGCCTCATAATACGTCAAAACAAGTCTGAATACTTTCAACAGTGCGGCACCTCGACCTTATAGCACTATATGCATCAGCTCCGAATCACGTCTTGGGTCAATAGTTGGGTTTGCCCGGCTCCCTTATTTTGCTACCTTACGTTCCGTTATATCGGCTAAGGTAGCGCAGGGAGAACTACTGTGATTGTGTCCCAGTTCTTCCAGATAAGAACCTCAGTAGAGAAAGCCGAGAACTGACTGGCATGATGCGGCGAGAGCTGGTCGCTGTTCGAGAGGTCTTAAAATCCCAAAATATATTTTCCGCTTTAGGCGATGAATCGGCCTCGTCCGATTTAGGCGTATATAGCGCCCCAATTCGGCCCTCCGAATTCTAGGGGCTTCGCCGAAATTAAAAATTGTAGACTTCTATGGCTAAGTGAAAGTTATAAAGCCGCATAGTCCGATTGCCTTGTTCGCTGTGCCGGATACCTAATTAAAGGACCAAAAATTTGGATAAAGAGTATCCGGGTTTTTCTAGGAACACCCCGGTACTACTTACATGGGGGTGGAAGCCAATGACTGGCCTACTTTCAGAATTCTATAAACAGCCGCACAGAAGGTAATATTTTAAATCAAACAGCGCTACATAGCGCAAAGTAACTTCATCTTTATATTACAACAACGATAGAGGTACATTTACTCAAGGATTGTGTCATTGGTACATTCATCGGCCATGAAACGAGCGCCCTTCATAACGCCATCGTAATATTTCTCGGGATAACAATGCGCCTTGCCCTCCGGCAGCCCGTCGTTTACCAGCTTCTCCGCATCCAGCTTGCCCCAATGCACCTTCGCGCGGGCAAAGGCCCGGCGGGCAACCTCAATGCAAACGGATCGCTTGATAACTTCAAGCCGCGGACAGGCATTCACCATCCGCTTGATCAGGCCGAAGTAGCTAGTGGGCAAGGGTTCACTAGGCCACATCCGGACTATGAATCTTTCATAGCCACTTCGGCCGCCTTGTGGAGTTCAACCAACTGGCTTCAGTTGGTCACTCAGAGTGTTGGGTGTTCGGCCCCAGCATACTGGGACCAGAACAACTTCTCTGTTGCGCTCCCCTCCTCGGCACGGTAGAACTCCGCGGCGTCTGATACGCTATGTGGCAGATCTGTGAATACCCTAGGAGAGCTCCGAATTTGGGTAAGTAAAAGAAACGCCTCCTCCACATGCTTGCTTTGCATAAAGAATATCTTACCCGCCGCTATCTTCTTGGCCGCCTGAATTTCCTGTTGTGCCTTTTTGGCTTCGGCCTTGGCGTCTTTTATACTCGCAGGGCCTTCGCAAGCTCGACCTCTTTCATCTTAAGATCATGCTCCACGGACTCGAATTTCTTGCCGAGTTCCTGGAGCTCTTGCTGTACCTCGCCCACTCTAGCATCTTGCTTTTCACGCTCCTTGCGTTCCAAGGCCGCCTTGTCTTCGGCCTCATACAACACTTTCTTTAGAGACGCCACTTCGGTGGTGGCCCCTGTTACAAAATCACGATGCTTCGTTGTTAGAATAACCAATTTTATCTATCCTTCATTGTATGCGAACGGGGTATCACCTACCTCTGTTCTCTTCGAGCTGCCTCTTCATGAGGCCGAGCTCTACCTGCACCTGCTCCAGGTCCCGCCTTAGTCTGGCGACCTCGGCTGTGCGGACAGTAGCGGCAAGCAGCACAGCCTGCTCATTCACATGCACACTTACTATTAGACTCCTGTGGATTATAATTGACCCTCTGTTTGGCTTTCCTTTCCGAACACCAAATAGAGTATCAGGGGCTACTACCTATCGGGTGGTAATTTCACACATTTTTATTACTTACCTCAAAGCCTGTCAAGAGGCTGGTGCAGGCTTCGGTTAGTCCACTCTTGGCGGACAGAACCCTTTGAATCACCGCACTCATAAGAGTACGGTGCTCTTCATCCATGGAAGCGCCACGAAGCACTTCGAGCAGACTATCCGACGCCTCCGGCTTAACGGAAGTCATCGGCACGGACGGCTCGCCCTCCCTAGCGAGGGGCCGCCTGCCCGCGTCCGGAACTATTGAAGGCTCCGGCACAATATCCGGCTGAGAGTCCGGCTTGTTGTGGCTCTCATCTGCATATCCACAGGATCTTTAACCCTGCATGTCCGACATCTAGAATTCCGCCTTGGGGCGTCTCCAGAGTTCACCTCCCCCTTCCGTGAGCCTTTGGACAACACTTCCATGTCATCCGCAGGCTGAGGAGTAGTGGCCGTGGAAGGGAGTTCATCGCCGAGTCACTTAAGGACCCATCCAAAGACGATGCCTCGGATGGACCCTGACGAACTGCATATTGTTCGGTGTTACAACAAGACTATGAAACAAGCCTTACGATCTTACTAGGGGCTTCCCCCTGGGCAGCCACCCCTCCTCGCTGTAGCGCCATGGTGGAGTAGTCCGGAAGGGACGCCTTTCCCTTCTTGGACGTCCAGCCTCCCCCTCCGGGGCGGGTTTCCTCTTTTTCTCCTCCCCAGTGCAGGGAGGCAGAGTTTCTTCTTATTTTCCCCCGCCTCCGCGGGAGGAATCTGCCTCGTTGTCGGACGACGAGGTATGACGGCCTTGCGCCGGGGGCCTTTCCCGGCCCCCTGGTCCGCCTTCTCAGGCACCCCATCCTCTCCGGATGGGGCGGCCCCTTCCTCTTCTTCCTTCGGGAGATGAGTGTGTCTTGTCGTCTTCGGACGAGGCATTCGGTATGACCTTATGCCAGAGACCCTTCCTGGTCCCCGCGACCTTCTTTTCCGGTGCCTTGTAGGGCGCCAGGACTAGCATCTCCGTCAGGAGAGCATCGGCTGGACCTCCCGGCAGTGGAGCCGGACAGTCAATCCGCTCCACTGTCTCCACATAATTCTAGTCAAATATACACGATGACTTAAGACTCCCCCATGAATATATTGGGAAGAACTGAATTCGGTGGTAGTCAAAAACTCACCGGGCGGGGGGGCCGTGCGGCATGAAGTCCGCGGTCCTCAGATGTGGGGGGAGGTACTTCGGAGGCCTTGAACAGTGCCTTCCATGAGTCTTTGAGCGTCACATTGTAGAGCTTTCGAAGCGTCTGGTGTTCGGCTGGGACGAACTCCCACAAATTGAATACCCTTCGTTGGCATGGAAGAATCCGGCGGACAAGCATGACCTGGACCACATTGACAAGCTTGATGTTCTTGTCCTTCATATTTTTGATGCAGTTGTGGAGTCCGGTCAGCTCTACAGGTTCGCCCCAGGCCAGGCCCTTCCTTTCCCAGGAGGTGAGCCGCGTGGAGGTTCCGGATCGGAATTCAGGGGCCGCCGCCCAGTTGGCGTCGCGCGGCTAGGTGATGTAGAACCACCTCGATTGCCACCCTTTCACGATCTCCGTGAAGGAGCCGCTAAGACAGGTGACGTTAGGCATCTTGCATACCATGGCCCCACCGCACGCTGCTTGCTGGCTGCTCACGATCTTTGGCTTCACGCAGAAGATTTTTAGCCACAAGGCAAAGTGAGGCTTGATGCGGAGGAAGGCCTCGCACAAGACGATAAACGTCGAGATGTTGAGGACGAAATTTGGGGCTAGATCATGGAAATCTAGCCCGTAGTAGAACATGAGCCCGCGGGCGAAGGGATGAAGTGGAAATCCCAGTCCACGGACGAAGTGGGCGACAAACACGACCCTCTCATGATGTTCCAGAGTTGGAATGATCTGCCCGGCGTCCGGTAGCCAGTGCGCGATGTCTGCGGCCAAGTATCCGCCCGCCCGAAGAATCGCGATATGCTTCTCCTTCAGGGTGGAGGCCACCCACTTGCCTCCTACTCCGGACATGTTTAGCTGTGCAGAGAAGACTTGGGCTAGGGCACTGGAGCTCGAGGAGGCAAGGGTGAGCAAGGGAGGAAGAAGGCATGGGTAAAAATGGGGAACCCTTATCCCTTTATAGAGGCGGCGAAAGAGGTGCGCCTCCCCACTTGCCCGTTGAGAATCGCTTGCTTCCCAAGCGCCACAATTGATGGCGCAGTTGGGTTATCCATACCCGTATTGATGAGAATCCCGTGATAAGGGGACACGATCTTTGTTTTGACAAGACGTGTCAAGGAAACCACCTCGCAATATGTGTTGTGGCTGGTTGTGGGAAAATGGTTCGAATAATGACCTGACCGTAATGACATGTCATGCTGTCCAAAAAAGGTTGTCAGCAGATTACGTCTGTGAAATATCATTCTCTCTAGGGTGGTATGTGAAGATCATTTTGCAGATCCAGACACGGTTCAAGTGTTCGATAATAACTTCGGAGTATTCCGAGATGGAACACGCCTTGCAATGCCGAAGACAAGACTGCACGCCGGACTCATCATCATTGAAGCCTGGTTCAGGGGCTACTGAGGGAGTCCTGGATTAGGGGGTATCTGGACAGCCGGACTATATACATCGTCCAGACTATTGGAGCGTGAAGATAAAAGACTCAAGACTCCATCCCGTGTTAGGAGGGGACTCTCCTTTGCGTGGAAGACAAGCTTGGCGATCCGGATATTGTATTTCCTTCCTTGTAACCGACTCTGTGTAAACCCTAGCCCTCTCCGATGTTTATATAAACCGGAGAGGTTGGTCCTTAGAAGGCCGATCACGATCACAACCATAATCATCATAGGCTAGCTTCTAGGGTTTAGCCTCTATGATCTCGTGGTAGATCTACTCTTGTACTACTCATATCATCAATATCAATCAAGCAGGAAGTAGGGTTTTACCTCCATCGAGAGGGCCCGAACCTGGGTAAACATTGCGTCCCTTGCTTCCTGTTACCATCATCCTAAGACACATAGATCGGGACCCCCTACCCGAGATCCGCCGGTTTTGACACTGACAACGAACTCATCAAACCGCCCCGGGACAAGAGCACAGTCCGGATGACGATGCACTCATCATCCCGGAAACCCGTTTGGAATGAGATAACCTCCACAGAAGGCTTATGCCACTATGAGAAGTCTAAAGAAGCAGAAGCAAAGGCTTAAGGCCGCACAAGAAACGCTCAATCGTAGATGGAATAAATTGCAAGACACTAAAGAAAAGTATGGCAACGATCGCCACACAAAGAGCTATCCAAAACGCAAGATGGTGCCAGAATTCGATGATGAGGCTGTTCCACCGAAAAACAATATGGCCAGGAGGCCGGGCAAACCACTTCGTAACCGCAATAGAGCGGCTACCGACGCCGCACACGATTTTACGTGAGCTCCTGGATAAAAAGGCCGGCGCGGCTAGGTCCGTCTATGGATCTAAAGGACACACCCCGGTGCAGGACTACGGTCACCAAAACGATCATACCGATCGGATACCAGTTCGGAATCAGCACCGGACACAACAACAGCCGACGGCATGCCACAACACGTCCAGATACAGAGGGGCTACTCACACCCTGTGCTTCACCGAAGAGGTGCTGGACCAGGAATTTCCACAGGGTTTTAAACCTGCGAACATAGAGGCATATGATGGAACGACAGACCCCAGGGTCTGTATTGAGGATTTTATCCTGCATATCCACATGGCTTGTGGGGACGACCTCCACGCCATCAAATACCTTCCCCTCAAGTTGAAGGGACCAGCTCGACACTGGTTGAAAATCCTCCCCGAAAATTCAATTGGAAGTTGGGAGGAACTCCAGGATGCTTTCAGGGCCAATTTTCAAGGGACCTACATCCGGCCTCCGGATGCGGACGATTTAAGTCACATGATTCAACAGCCCAGAGAGTCCGCCCACAAGATTTGGAACAGATTCCTCACTAAGAAGAATCAAATTGTCGATTGTCCGATGCCGAAGCCCTAGCGGCCTTCAAGCACAGCATCCGGGGCGAGTGGCTCGCCAGACACCTCGGCCAAGAAAAGCCGAGGACAACGGCAGCCTTAACAAGCCTTATGACCCGTTTTTGCGCAGGCGAAGATAGTTGGTTGGCCCGTAAAGGCACCAGCGACCCAAGTACATCCGAAATCAGGGATGGCAACGGGAGGCCACGGTGCAACAAAAACAAATGTCAAAACAAGGAAGAAAGTCCGGACAACACAAGTCAACACCGGATTCAGGGGCTCTCGACCCAGTCAACAAAAGAAGCCATTTAGAGGCAGCAAAGAGGGACCGTCCGACCTGAACAAAGTCCTGGACAGACTGTGCCAAATTCATGGCACCCCCGAAAAACCTGCGAACCACACTCAGAGAGAATGCTGGGTCTTCGAGCAGGCCGGCAAACTAAATGTCGAACACAAGGGAAGGGAAACACCAAGTGAAGACGAGGATGAGCCTCGCCAGCCGAATACCGGGGGACAGAAAAAATTCACACCAGAGGTAAAAACAGTAAACATGATCCACGCAACTCACATATCCACGAGAAGGCGCGAACGCGCGCTCATAGACGACCACGCTATCGAGCCCATCGCCCCCAAGCTTAATCGCTGGTCAGCTTGCCCGATCACCTTCGATGATAGGGACTACCCGACTAATATGCGGCACGGAGGATCAGCTGCCTTGGTGCTTGGCCCGATAATCGATGGATACCATCTCATTCGCGTCCTCATGGACGGCGGCAGTAGTCTTAACCTAGTATACCAGGACACGGTCCACAGGATGGGGATAGACCCATCCAGAATCAACCACAGTAACACCACCTTTGAAGGGGTGATACCAGGCGTCGAAGCCCACTGCAGGGGCTCCCTCATACTAGAGGTGATATTCGGCTCCCCAGGCAACTTCAGAAGCGAAAAACTACTCTTCGCCATCGCCCCCCTGCAAAGTGGTTATCACGCATTGCTCGGGAGAATGGCCTTTGCCCGCTTTAACGCAGTACTGCACTACGCCTACCTTAAACTCAAGATGCCCGGTCCACGTGGCTTCATCACCGTTAACAGAAGTAAAGAGCGTTCCCTACAGGCCGAAGAGTATGCGACGGCTCTAGCAGCCGGACTCTAAGCGGACTCTAGCATATGAACGCATGATTGGTCATTCAGACCACGGGCACGGTTAGACGAGTCCAGCAGCCCGGACACACATGAGCTAGAAGCTACACATGTAATCCCATAGAGGACACCATGGGCTTCAAATATTCAATAAAGCCCACCTTTTTGCCTGACTCTATTAACATGCCAATGTCTTTTCACTTTTACTATCCATTAGTGATAGCCAACTCTTCGCGTGCTTACGTCATACTCTTCTACATGAGTTTTTCTTTTTACAGACACCATCCGTGCGATACCCTACCAGGACACGGCACAACGGAGACAAAGGCACAAACGTGCAGCAGGGCCCCGTTCAAAGGTTTCTCTTTAGATTAAGCCCCTGTGTAAACCTTTTTATTGTCTCTTGTTGTTTACACATCCCATGGGAACTACACCCACAGAGGATACTGCCGATATTAGCATTTCGCCATGGCAGACTAATGCACGTACCTGGAAATACATGGTTCATAATAAAGGGTGTTACTCAGCCCAGTATATGTTATCAAGTCTGAATACCTACGGGAGTGTTCGGCGTCGCGAGTTTGGCCTTATATGCATCAGCTCCGAATCATGTCTTCGGTCAAATGTTGGGTTTGCCCGGCTCCTGGGTTTGCCGCCTTATGTTCCGTTCTTATCGGCTAAGGCGGCCAAAGGAGAACTACTGCGAATCTGCCCTGGTTATTCCGGATGAGCACCTCAGTAGAGAAAGCCGAAAACTGACTGTCATGATATAGCGAGAGACTGTTCAACCACTCGAAGACTTATCGGAATCTTTAGGATTCCTCCGCATTAAAGAAGGACCACTTCCCGGTCATGTACACACGTGCCCGTATTTTGGATGCATGCAAAGTTACCAGGGGCTACATAGTAGCCCCACTGTCAAACTCCTATGGCTAAGTGAAAGTGTTACAGCTATATAGTCCGGTTGCCTAGTTCGACGTGCGATCACCTCCTTAATGGACCAAAACGTTGGATCAAGTGTGATTACGCATATTTTTCGCGAACACCCCCGCATTGTTTGCGTGGGGGCTGAAGCCAACGACTGCTAACTTTCAGATTACACATATACATAAAAACGGTCGCACAGGAGGCACAATAATACTTTCGGGCATAAAGTATAAACATAGCCTTCATAATTAAAATAGCATTGTTTTTACAATGAAACGATTTGTCATTTGAACATGACATTCTTCGAGCACTGAGCCTCTATCAAGCGAGCACCTTCTGTCACTTGCTCCAAGTAGTGCTTGGCCGGATCCTGGCCTCCCGCCGGATTCTGGGTCGCAATGATGGTGGCCTCCATATCTGTCCAATATGCTTTAACGTGGGAAAGAGCCATCCGTGCACCCTCTATGCACACCGACCTCTTCAGGGCATCAATCTGCGATACGGCACCAAGGAATTGTTGCACTAAACCAAAATAACTGTCCGGCTTAGGCTCCTTCGGCCATAAGTGGTCTATCACAGACCGCATTGCAAGACCGGACAACCTATGGAGCTCGGCCACAGCATCCATCCTCTCACTCAACAGCAATGGGCGCGTCGGAGCACTGAATTGCGACCAGAACAACCTCTCCACTTCATTATCTTTTTGATCCTCGAAAAACTTGGCCGCATCAGTCGTACTCTTCGCCAAATCCACATACGCATCTGCAGGGCTTCAGCGTCGGTCCAGAGGAGCATACTTTGGATCCAAAAACTTCATCCGCAACAAATAAGGGTTTCCAGCCACGATTTCTCCGGCCCGTCGAAGCTCCTCCCACGCATCCCTAATGTTGGAACGCATCTCCTTGGCCGCATCAAGGGCCTTCTTCAGGACAGCCTTATTCACCTGATTTTCTTTTTCAAGAAGCTCATACCGGTTGGCGGCGTTTTTTAGCTCCACGGCCATTTCGGCTATTTTGTCTTTGCTTCGGCGATGAGCAGCCTGTTCGGCTCTCAACTCTTCGGCCGCCTTTAGGGCAGCCGCATAGCTAGCCCGGGCCTGTTCCTTGGCCAGGGCAAGTTCCGCCCTCAGGGCTTCCACGGCAGCAGCACTGTCTGCAGTCCAAGCATATCGCATTAATATTATGCTCCTCTCAATTTTTCCTATAAAATAATAAGGATAGCAGAGCACATACCTTGTGACTCGTTAAGCCCCTCGTTCACCAATGTGATATCGACATCAATAACTCCAATTTGCCTCCTTAGTTTGGCAACTTCAACGGACCGGTCGGCTACCGGATCCTTAGACACCTGCGCATAAATACAGCACGATCATTACTTAACAATGTGATCCTCCATTTGCCGCCTAGGGTTGGCAACCAGAGTCTCAGGGGCTACTATCCACATGGAGCACACTTAGCGCATGCGTCACAGTCAAAAAATATGTATTTTCATTACATACCTCAAAGCCTCTGAGCGGGCTCGTAAAGGCTTCATTCAACCCGCTTGTGGCGGATGAAATCTTCTCAAGCACCATGCTCATTAATGAACGGTGCTCCTCCGAGAGAGCAGCTCGATCCAGAAGGCCCGTCAGTGTGTCCAGCCGTACACCGAACTGTGCTGAACGCTCCGGGCTCAGGCCGGCCGAAGTATTAGCTTCTGGCTTCGGCAGATCTGGACTCCTCCATGACGACACCTCGGGATCGCCCGCCCCATAAGGCGGAGAGGTTGGTAGGGTCTCACTCTCCATCATCTCCGGAAGGAGATCACCCGAAGACGAACTCTGTCGAGAAGAGCTGCTAGACGGACTGCAAAGAATGGATCCTGGTTATCCTTCTCGGAGAAGGAAGCAGTACCTTCATATTTACGATTAACTTATAGCTTGGCTGAGGGCTAGCCCGTTGGCGGGCATGGCACGGTGAGTACGCCCTTCGAGGCAGGGCCCCCTGGTAAAGCTTTCTTCCCTTGTCTGGGCATCTCCATCTCCAAGTCTTTGGAGGCGGCCCTCTTCTTCCCGCGAGGGGAGGAGGCCTTGGATTCCCCTCCCCGGCTATCCTCCCTTGGGGAGGTAGCAATTCCCCCGGTTTGGATGCGCAATGTGTGAAGTTGTGTTTCTTTGTTCTTCCATTCGTCTTTCCCTGAGGGCATTTTGTTTAGCACACGACCAAGCATCTTGGCTATGGTGGGACTTGGCGAGCCTTCGGGAAGTGGCGCCGGACACCTGATTCTCTCTGCCTTGCTAAGCCACTCCTGTCCACGGAGAATTTTTAGAATAATGACTATGATAAAAATAGACGAAGTGTTCGGTTTCTGGGTTACTTACTTGGGTATCTGGGCGATTGCAGCTCAGGCCCGCATCTTTGGTGGAATCCAGACACTTTACCTGTGGTCCGATGAATAATTTACACATCCCTTCGAGCGCCATGCCGGAGAAGTGCAGAATAGTCCGTGGACCTTCCGATTGAACTCCCACATCCGGAGAGGCCGTCGTTTGCACGGCAACATCCGTCGGATTAGCATTACCTGAATTATGCTGAGAAGGCTAATGTCCCTCTCAAGAAGCTCCCGTACTATACTGGTCCATGATGCCAGTTGAGAAGGAGGGCCCGAACGGAAGTCGGGGGCAGCCACCCACTTTGTGCCTCTGGGAGCCGTGACGTAAAACCACCTCTGATACGTCTCCAACGTATCTATAATTTTTAATTGATCCATGCTACTTTATCTACTGTTTTGGACTATATTGGGCTTTATTTTTTCACTTTTATATTACTTTTGGGACTAACCTATTAACCGGAGGCCCAGCCCAGAATTGCGGTTTTTTGCCTTTTTTAGTATTTCGAAGAAACAGAATATCAAACGGAGTCCAAACGGAATGAAACCTTTGGGATCGTGATTTTCCAACCGAACGTGATCCAGTAGACTTGGACCCTACTCCAAGAAGCTCCCGAGGAGGTCACGAGGGTGGAGGGCGCGCCCCCCTACCTCGTGGGCCCCTCTCGGAGCTCCACCGATGTACTCCTTCCTCCTATATATACTTACGTATCCCCGAACGATCAGAACAGGAGCCAAAAACCTAATTCCACCACTGCAACCTTCTATATCCACGAGATCCCATCTTGGGGCCTATTTCGGAGCTCCGCCGGAGGGGGCATCCACCACGGAGGGCTTCTACATCATCACCACAGCCCCTCTGATGAAGTGTGAGTAGTTTACTTCAGACCTTCGGGTCCATAGCTAGTAGCTAGATGGCTTCTTCTCTCTTTTTGGATCTCAATACAATGTTCTCCCCCTCTCTCGTGGAGGTCTATTCGATGTAATCTTCTTTTTGCGGTGTGTTTGTTGAGACCGATGAATTGTGGGTTTATGATCCAGTATTATCTACGGAAAATATTTGATTCTTCTCTGAATTCTTTTATGTATGATTGAGTTGTCTTTGCAAGTCTCTTCGAATTATCTTTTTGGTTTGGCCAACTAGATTGGTAGTTCTTGCAATGGGAGAAGTGCTTAGCTTTGGGTTCAATCTTGCGGTGTCCTTACTCAATGACAGAAAGAGTTGCAAGGCACGTATTGTATTGTTGCCATCGAGGATAACAAGATGGGGTTTTTATCATATTGGATGAATTTATCCCTCTACATCATGTCATCTTGCTTACGGCGTTACTCTGTTTTTACTTAATACTCTAGATGCATGCTGGATAGCGGTCGATGAGTGGAGTAATAGTAGTAGATGCAGAATCGTTTCGATCTACTTGTTTTGGACGCGATGCCTATATACATGATCATTGCCTAGATATACTCATAACTATGCTCAATTCTGTCAATTGCTCAACAGTAATTTGTTCACCCACCGTAGAATATTTATGCTCTTGAGAGAAGCCACTAGTGAAACCTATGGCCCCCGGGTCTATTCTCATCATATCAATCTATATCACTTTATTTACTTGCTTTGTTTTTACTTTGCCTTTACTTTTCACTTTGCACCTATCTATCAAAAATACCAAAAATGTGATCTCTATCAGATGTCACTCTCCTAAGTGACCGTGAAGGGATTGACAACCCCTAAGCGTTGGTTGCGAGTTGCTATCGTTTTGTGTAGGTATGAGGGACTTGTGCGTGGTCTCCTACCGGATTGATACCTTGGTTCTCAAAAACTGGGGGAAATACTTACGTTACTTTACTGCATCATCCTCTCCTCTTCGGGGAAATCCAACGCAGTGCTCAAGAGGTAGCAAGAAGAATTTCGGGCGCCGTTGCCGGGGAGGCTCACGCAAGCAAGTCAACCATACCAAGTACCCATCGCAATCCCTATCTCTCGCATTACATTATTTGCCATTTGCCTCTCCTTTTCCTCTCCCCCACTTCACCCTTGCCGTTTTATTCGCCCTCTCTTTCCCAATCTCCTCCTCTCTTTCCCGTTTGCCTTTTTCCCTTTGCCTTTTTGTTTGCTCGTGTGTTAGGTTGCTTGTCATCATGACTAGTTTCATATCATCTCCGTTATCTCCTGAGAATGAGGTCTTAAATTTTAAACAAAGGGGGGGAGAAAATCTAAAAGATGCTTGGTATAGAATTTGCAATGCTCAAAACAAATCTACCAGGAAGCAATCTACCTTAGTTCTTCTTCGCAATTTTTACGTAGGTGCTAATCCTTGGTATAGATATATCCTTGATACCATTACCGGAGGGAATTTTTTGGGTAGCCATACTTTTGATTCTTATAATGCTTTAATAGATATATTTGGCTCACCGCCCCTTAGGATTAATGGAACTACGTTAACTTTGGAGCATGTTATGCAAAGGCTTGAAGCTATTGAAAATAAAGTTTCTACCATTGAATCAATTGAAAATCTTCATAAAAAGATCCACAATCAAGTTACCCAATATGGATCTAAGGTAGGAATGACTTTGAAAAATATTAAAGAAAAAGTACCCCTTCTTAATGAAAAAATAAATCTAGATTCTACAAGAATCGATAAACTTGAGGGTATCATTACCAACTTGGGAACCGCTTTTTCTTCCGTTCAAAATACTCCAAGTTCCTCTACTAAAAATACTAATCTTATTTATGTTCCTAAGAATAAGGGTGAATCATCTAGTAAGGAAACTGCGGATCTTAAATCTATAAGTGTTCATCCCAATCTTTTTACCATCATTAAGGAACAATTTGCTATAGATGAATTCTTTGATCTTTTGCCCGAAAATTTGTAAATCACTAAGAAGAAGAAAATTCTAAAGGAGGTAAATTCCTCATTGAAGAATTGCCTACCAAAGATGGCAATACCTTGATCTATCCTTGCTTTTATGCCTAGCTAAGGGTGTGAAACAATAGCGCTTGTTGGGAGGCAACCCAATTTTATTTTGTGTTTTTTGTTTTTGCTTCTGTTTAGGAATAAATAATCCATCTACCTTCTGTTTGGATGTGGTTTTATGTTTTAATTAGTGTTTGTGCCAAGTAGGACCTATAGGATAACCTACGATGATAGTTGATTTGATTCTGCTGAAAAACAGAAACTTTGCACGCACGAATTTAGTTATGATAAATCATAGGAACGTGCTTTTGCGTTGATTCTTTTTTTCTGATGATCAATAAAAAAATTGTCCAGGACTTCCTATTTTTGTAGAATTTTTAGAGTTCCAGAAGTTTGCGTTAGTTACAGATTGCTACAGACTGTTCTGTTTTTGACAGATTCTGTTTTTCGTGTGTTGTTTGCTTATTTCAATGCATCTATGGCTAGTAATTCAGTCTATGAAACATAAGGAAGTTGGAATACAGTAGGTTTAACACCAATATAAATAAATAATGAGTTCATTACAGTACCTTGAAGTAGTCTTTTGTTTTCTTTCTCTAACGGAGCTCACAACATTTTTGTTGAGTTTTGTGTTGTGAAGTTTTCAAGTTTTGGGTGAATTCTTTTGATGGTTTATGGAACAAGGAGCGGCAAGAGCCTAAGCTCGGGGATGCCCATGGCGCCCCCAAGATAATCCAAGGACACCAAAAAGTCAAAGCTTGGGGATGCCCCGGAAGGCATCCCCTCTTTCGTCCACTTCCATCGGTAATTTACTTAGAGCTATATTTTTATTCACCAACATGATATGTGTTTTGCTTGGAGCGTCTTGTATTATTTGTGTATTTGCTTGGTAGTCTACCACAATCATCCTTTCTGTACACATCTTTTGAGAGAGCCATACATGAATTGGAATTTGTTAGAATACTCTATGTGCTTCACTTATATCTTTTGAGCTTGATAGTTTTGCTCATAGTGCTTCACTTATATCTTTTGAGCGTGATAATTTTTGCTCTAGTACTTCACTTAGATCTTTTAGAGCACGGTGGTGGATTTGTTTTAAAGAAACTATTTGATCTCTCATGCTTCACTTAGATTATTTTGATAGTCTTTAATAGCATGGTAATTTGCTTAATGTTAATATACTTGGTGTTCAAGATATGTGAAACTTTCTTTTGAGTGCGTTGAATCTAAGATAAGTTTGATGCTTGATAATTGTCTTGAGATATGAAGATGGTGATATTAGAGTCATGCTAGTTAAGTAGTTGTGAATTCAAAGAATACTTGTGTTGAAGTTTGTGATTCCCGTAGCATGCACGTATGGTGAACCATTATGTGATGAACTCAGAGCATGATTTATTTATTGATTGTCTTCCTTATGAGTGGAGGTCGGGGACGAGCGATGGTCTTTTCCTACCAATCTACCCCCCTAGGAGCATGCGCGTAATACTTTGCTTCCATAATATCTAGATTTTTGCAATAAGTATGTGAGTTATTTATGACTAATGTTGAGTCCATGGATTATACGCACTTTTTCCATCCTTCCACCTTTGCTAGCCTCTCTAATACCGCACACTTTTTGCCGGTATCACACACCCACCATCTACCTTCCTCAAAACAGCCACCATACATACCTATCATGGCATTTCCATAGCCATTCCGAGATATATTGCCATGCAACCTTCCACCGTTCCGTTTATTATGACACGCTCCATCATTTTCATATTGCTAGCATGATCATGTAGTTGACATTGTATTTGTGGCAAAGCCACCGTTCACAATTCTTTCATACATGTCACTCCTGATTCATTGCATATCCCGGTACACCACCAGAGGCATTCATATAGAGTCATACTTTGTTCTAAGTATCGAGTTGTAATTGTTGAGTTGTAAGAAAAATAAAAGTGTGATGATCATCATTATTAGAGCATTGTCCCAAGTGAGGAAAGGATGATGGAGACTATGATTCCCCCATAAGTCGGGATGAGACTCCGGACTTTACGAAAAAAAGGAGGCCATAAAAAAAGAGAAGAGAAAGGGCCAAATAAAAAAAGAGAGAAAAAGAAAGAAGGGACAATGCTACTATCCTTTTACCACACTTGTGCTTCAAAGTAGCACCAAGATCTTCATGATAGAGAGTCTCTCATTTTGTCACTTTCATACACTAGTGGGAATTTTTCATTATAGAACTTGGCTTCTATATTCCAATGATGGGCTTCCTCAAAATGCCTTAGGTCTTCGTGAGCAAGCAAGTTGGTGGACACCCACTTAGTTTCTTTTTAAGAGCTTCCATATACTTATAGCTATAGTGCATCCGTTGCATGGCAATCCCTATTCACTCACATTGATATCTATTGATGGGCATCTCCATAGCCCGTTGATACGCCTAGTTGATGTGAGACTATCTTCCCTCTTTTTGTCTTTTCCACAACCACCCTTCTATTCCACCTATAGTGCTATATCCATGGCTCACGCTCATGTATTGCGTGAAGATTGAAAAAGTTTTGAGAATTTCATAAGTATGACACAATTGCTTGGCTTGTCATCGTGGTTGTGCATGATTTAAATATTTTGTGTGGGGAAGATGGAGTATAGCCAGACTATATGAATTTGTAGGGATAACTTTCTTTTGCCATGTTATTTTGAGAAGACATGATTGCTTTGATTAGTATGCTTGAAGTATTATTATTTTTGTGTCAATATAAACTTTTGTCTTGAATCTTTCGGATCTGAATATTCATATCACAATTAAGAAGATTTACATTGAAATTATGCCAAAGTATCACTCCGCATCAACAATTCTTTTTTTATCATTTACCTACTCGAGGACGAGCAGGAATTAAGCTTGGGGATGCCTGATACGTCTCCAACATATCTATAATTTTTGATTGCTCCATGCTACTTTATCTACTATTTTGGACTATATTGGGCTTTATTTTCCACTTTTATATTACTTTTGGGACTAACCTATTAACCGGAGGCCCAGCCCAGAATTGCTGTTTTTGCCTTTTTCAGTATTTCGAAGAAACAGAATATCAAACGGTGTCCAAACGGAATGAAACCTTCGGGATCGTGATTTTCCAACCGAACGTGATCCAGGAGACTTTGACCCTACTCCAAGAAGCTTCCGAGGAGGTCACGAGGGTGGAGGGCACCCCCTGGGCGCGCCCTCCTACCTCGTGGGCCCCTCGGAGCTCCACCGACGTACTCCTTCCTCCTATATATACCTACGTATCCCCGAACGATCAGAACAGGAGCCAAAAACCTAATTCCACCGCCGCAACCTTCTGTATCCACGAGATCCCATCTTGGGGCCTGTTCCGGAGCTCCACCACAGGGGGCATCCACCATGGAGGGCTTCTACATCATCACCATAGCCCCTCCGATGAAGTGTGAGTAGTTTACTTCAGACCTTTGGGTCCATAGCTAGTAGCTAGATGGCTTCTTCTCTCTTTTTGGATCTCAATACAATGTTCTCCCCCTCTCTCGTGGAGATCTATTCGATGTAATCTTCTTTTTGTGGTGTGTTTGTTGAGACCGATAAATTGTGAGTTTATGATCCAGTATTATCTATGGAAAATATTTGATTCTTCTCTGAATTATTTTATGTATGATTGAGTTATCTTTGCAAGTCTCTTCGAATTATCTTTTTGGTTTGGCCAACTAGATGGGTAGTTCTTGCAATGGGAGAAGTGCTTAGCTTTGGGTTCAATCTTGTGGTGTCCTTACTCAGTGACATAAAGAGTTGCAAGGCACATATTGTATTGTTGCCATCCAGGATAACAAGATGGGGTTTTTATCATATTGCATGAATTTATCCCTCTACATCATGTCATCTTGCTTATGGCGTTACTCTATTTTTACTTAATACTCTAGATGCATGCTGGATAGCAGTCGATGAGTGGAGTAATAGTAGTAGATGCAGAATCGTTTCGATCTACTTGTTTTGGACGTGATGCCTATATACATGATCATTGCCTAGATATACTCATAACTATGCTCAATTCTGTCAATTGCTCAACAGTAATTTGTTCACCCACCGTAGAATATTTATTCTCTTGAGAGAAGCCACTAGTGAAACCTATGGCCCCCGGGTCTATTCTCATCATATCAATCTATATCACTTTATTTACTTGCTTTGTTTTTACTTTGCCTTTACTTTTCACTTTGCACCTATCTATCAAAAATACCAAAAATATTATCTCTATCAGATCTCACTCTCATAAGTGACCGTGAAGGGATTGACAACCCCTAAGCATTGGTTGCGAGTTGCTATCGTTTTGTGCAGGTACGAGGGACTTGTGCGTGGTCTCCTACTGGATTGATACCTTGGTTCTCAAAAACTGAGGGAAATACTTATGCTACTTTACTGCATCATCATCTCCTCTTCGAGGAAATCCAACACAGTGCTCAGGAGGTAGCAACCTCCGCTGCCATAGATCGGACACCTCTGGGAAGGAGCCCTCTGTCCATGGGGCGTCGGCATTCCTACTTATTACAGCACCTCCGCACTCCGCGTGTCGCCCCTCAATCATCTTCGGCCTCACATTGAAGGTCTTGAGCCATAAGCCGAAGTGCGGAGTGACGTGCAGAAAAGCTTCGCACACAACGATGAACGAGGAGATAAGAAGGATAGCGTCCGGAGCTAGATCGTGAAAATCTAACCCGTAATAGAACATGAGCCCTCTCATGAAGGGATCAAGGGTGAAGCCCAAGCCGTGGAGGAAGTTAGAAACAAATACGACGCTCTCGTTGGGCTCGGGGGTAGGGATGACCTGCTCTGGAGCAGGAAGCCGGTGCTTCATGTCGGCGGTCAGCTATCCGACCTCCCTAAGCTTCGCAATGTCCTCCTCTGTGACCGAGGAGGCCACCCACCGGCCTTGAGGGTTGGATCCAGACATGGTTGAGGATCCAAGGTGCTTGAGCTTGGGTTTCGGGTGTTAGGACTCGAGATGTGAAAAGGCGCAAGAGTGGTGGAAAAGAGGGATAGGCCTTGGCCACTTTATAAAGGGGGTGAATATCAAGCGTCCTCAGCGTAACCGCTCGGGACTTACCTAAAAACACGGAGTCATACCAACAGGCGTCATGGGGTTGCACGCTCCCGTATTGATGGAAAATCCCGCGATAAGGGGAACACAATCTCTGCTTTGGCAAGATGTGCCAATAAAACCGCCTTGCAACGCGTATCGTGGCAGGCCAAGAAACATCGGTTCGTGTTGGACCAGACCAAGGCGTAAGAGCACACCGTACAAAAATTGCCAGCAGATCAGATTAATGAAGTGTTATTCTCTCTACAGAGGTGTGCGGAAATTATCTCGCAAAGCCAGACACAATCATCGATCTACTTTGGAATGTTTGGAAATGGAACCCGCCTTGCAATGCCGAAGACAAACTACGCGCCGGACTCATCGTCATTGAAGTCTGGTTCAGGGTCTATTGAGGGAGTCCTGGATTAGGGGGCATCCGGACAGCCGGACTATATACTTTGGCCGGACTGTTAGACCGTGAAGATACAAGACTCAAGACTTCGTCCCGTGTCCGGATGGGACTCTCCTTTGCGTGGAAGACAAGCTTGGCGATCCGGATATTATATTTCCTTCTTTGTAACCAACTCCATGTAAACCCTAGCCCTCTCCGGTGTCTATATAAACCGGAGGGTTTAGTCCTTAGAGACAAAATCATAATCATCATAGGCTAGCTTCTAGGGTTTAGCCTCTACGATCTCGTGGTAGATCAACTCTTGTAATACTCATACCATCAATATCAATCAAGCAGGAAGTAGGGTTTTACGTCCATCGAGAGGGCCCGAACCTGGGTAAAACATAGTGTCCCTTGCCTCCTGTTACCATTAGCCTTAGACGCACAGATCGGCACCCCCTACACCGTCTCCACCACAAAGCACCCAAACACGAGCAGTTAGTAAGGGAACTGTAGTGCCCAAGGCATGAGGATCACCACTCCGAATCCCAACTCAACGCTTAAAGGAGAAGAAGATTTGTTCTCAAGTTAGGTTCTGTAGCTATGGTTCATACTCCTTTGCTCTTGCATTACTGTATTTACTCATACCAACTATTTTCAAATTTGAAGGATGGAATTGAAACTTCAACGGCGCAACATGTATGTTTTAAACCCGTTTCTTTAACTGGTTTGTTGTTGTAACCTGCTCTATGTTGATTTCAGTTTCAATTGAATAAATAGTTATGTTCTCATGTCATGCACATTACAAGTGTTGTTATTGCTCTATAGTTTCCCACACTTATATTCTGTCTATTCTGCTTTGTCTTGAACAAATATTGTTTGAACTGTGTCTCTATCTTGATTTGGCAACAAAAACTAGAATGATATAGACCATAAAGTGACCATGGTACATAGATATATATTTGTTTCATGTTGTTATCCTGTCCACTTTACTACTGAACTCATTTACCAAAATGGGTTTCATATACAACATGGTAAACATGTGATGTGTCTACTTGTTTCTCTTTTAGAATGCGGACAAAATATTGGAGAATAGTACAACGTTATGCAATGGTAAAGGAAGTAATGCAGATAAGGTTCAAGATAGTGGGACATCCCTGTTGGTCTCCAAGAAAGCTGATAAAAACTATCTTGACGATAGTGAGAGAACCCAAAAGTCATGTCTTGATGTAGTGTTCGAGTTACTGGCCACTATCTGGCACAAGCTCTTTGAACTCGCTGCCTGAATCAGTTCGTCTTCTTGAGTCTCAACTTCAAGTTGAAAGACATCGATCAGATGTGCTGCGACAGGAAGCTGAAGGACTAAGGAAGTCCCTGCAGAATTCGGATGCATATTTTCTGGTGCAACAGCAAGCACTGGAGGATTTAAGCGCCAAACAAGAGAAAGTTAATAAGCTTTCTAAGCATCTTGCCAGCATTATGGGTACCCAGGATATTGTTTCTTGAGATCTTCTGAAGTGGTTTCAGTTCTGGATTTGTTTTGCCGTGGCGTTTATTTGCGCTGGTCACCAACTTTGACAACCAGTGTATATGATATGCTGCTTTGTTCCCTATATTTGCACTGGTGGCGAACTTTGACGCCCGTGGATGTAATATGTGTAATAGCCGTGATAGCCTAGCGTTAGTTGCTTGCTTATTTATTTCATTGTTGTCTTGTTTATTTGTTTGCTTGTAGTCATTGCAGTTCTTTTTCCACGGTTTGCTAGTGGTTGCAATAACCTATTTTTTAAAACTAGGCCACAATAACCATGGGCTAATATTTACTGTAGTCACACTGGGCCTCCTATGGGCTGTAGAAACAGTGGGCCTTCTACGGGCCGTAGAAACAATGCGCCTTCTACGGGCCGTAGAAACAATGGGCCTTCTACGGGCCGTATCATCAATGGGCCTTATACGGGCTGTATGATCGATTGGCTAAACATGGGCCAAACAGACCATGTTATGGCCGTAAATGGGCTAGAGTTTGAATCGTCCGTTCATGGGCCGACCATAACGGGCCTTCATTAATAGGACGTATTTCATAACGCTATGAAAACGGCTCAACGTATTAATGGGCCGACTGTAACCACAGGCTGAATTTGGCCCACAAGCAGAAAATGACTGTAACGGGCCATAAGTAAACGAATGCTAGAAATGAGCCCAAGAATAAATTGGCTCTGAGAAGGCCGAAATATAACATGGGCTGGAAACGGCCCAACGGAATAATAGGCCGTTAATGGGTATAAAGTGATACACTGTTCATTAAGGGCCAATTTCACCATGGGCCGTTAATGGGTGTAAAGTGATATACTGTTCATTACGGTCCAGTTTCACCGCGGGTTGTTAATGGGCCAAGAGTTACGAAGGGCCTCATATGGGTCGAAAGACGTAATGGGCCATACATGGGCCAGAAGTGAAAACGGGCTGGAATCATATTGGATGGACCAGATGACGCTACTGGGCCTAATTCGGATAGGGCGTAACGGGCCTTGGGTTAGCAGGCTATAAATGGGCTATATGCGAACAGGTCGTTAACAGGCTTTCCATGGGCCGGCCCGCCACCTTTTGACCAAGTCAAACGGGCCGACCTTTTCACAGGAATGTGCCTCTGTTGGGCCATGCCACGTGCCGACGTATCATAGGTGCCTTCTATCCAATGAGTGGATGACATCTGTCCCAACGATGAGCCAACACGTGTTTTCTCCAGCCAATGGTGATTTTACACGTGGAAAATCCCCATTGGTCGGGGCTGTTAACGGGGTATCGGATCCAAAAACCGACCCGATAGCTTAACAGCGTTCCGTTACTGTGGATGCCACGTGTCAGTCACCCTTGACGAAAGCACTTCTGTGACGCGCAATTTATCGTCATGGAAGTGGACACTTTCGTGATGATAATTTTGGTAATGTCATGGAACACTTCTACGACAGCACAGGTATGACTATCTTGATTCTGTCATAACATCGTCATGGATGTACATGCATGACAAAAAACATGACCTACTATGACAAACACGTATCATCATGGAAGTGTATTTTTTTTGTAGTGGTACTAGTTACATGGGGGCAGAAGCCAACGACTGGCCAACTCTCAGATTTTGTAAGCGGCCGCACAGGAGGTAAAATTTTAAATCAACAAGTGTTATATTGAACAAATGAACTTGTTTCATATTACAGGATAAAATGAGTACATTCACTCAAAGATTACATCCTTAGCACATTGCTCCGCCACAAGGCGGGAGCCCTTCAGGACACTCTCATAATACTTTTCGGTGCGGCGGTGCTCCTTGCCCTTCGGTGGCCACTCCGTCATCAGCTTCTCGGCATCCATCTTCGCCCAGTGCACTTTTGCGCGGGCTAAGGCCATTCGCGCACCTTCAATGCAAACCGACCGCTTTATGACTTCAAGTCGTGGGCAGGCACTCACAAGCCGCTTCACGAGACCGAAGTAGCTGCTGGGCATAGGCTCGGCAAGCTGATGACCCACAAGTATAGGGGATCTATCGTAGTCCTTTCGATAAGTAAGAGTGTCGAACCCAACGAGGAGCAGAAGGAAATGATAAGCGGTTTTTAGTAAGGTATTCTCTGCAAGCACTGAAATTGTAGGTAAAAGATAGTTTTGTGATAAGATAATTTGTAACGGGTAACAAGCAATGAAAGTAAATAAGGTGCAGCAAGGTGGCCAAATCCTTTTTGTAGCAAACGACAAGCCTGGACAATTTCTTAAAATGAGGAAAGCGGTCCCGAGGACACATGGGAATTATCGCCAAGCTAGTTTCATCATGCTCATACGATTCGCGTTTGGTACTTCGATAATTTGATATGTGGGTGGACCGGTGCTTGGGTACTGCCCTTTCTTGGACAAGAATCCCACTTATGATTAACCCCTATTGCAAGCATCCATAACTACAAAAGAAGTATTAAGGTAAACCTAACCATAGCATGAAACTAGTGGATCCAAATCAGCCCATAACGAAGCAACGCATAAACTAGGGTTTAAGCTTCTGTCACTCTAGCAACCCATCATCTACTTATTACTTCCCAATGCCTTCCTCTAGGCCCAAATAATGCTGAAGTGTCATGTAGTCGACGTTCACATAACACCACTAGAGGAGAGACAACATACATCTCATCAAAATATGGAACGAACACCAAATTCACATGACTACTAATAGCAAGACTTCACCCATGTCCTCAGGAACAAATGTAACTACTCACAAAGCATATTCATGTTCATGATCAGAGGAGTATTAGTATGCATTAAGGATCTGAACATATGATCTTTCACCAAGTAAACCAATTAGCATCAACTACAAGGAGTAATCCACACTACTAGCAACCCATAGGTACCAATTTGTGGTTTTGATACAAGATTGGATACAAGAGATGAATTAGGGTTTTGAGAGGGGATGGTGCTGGTGAAGATGTTGATGGAGATTGACCCCCTCCTGATGAGAGGATCATTGGTGATGACGATGGTGATGAGTTCCCCCTCCCGGAGGGAAATTTCCCCCTCTAGGAGGGAAGTTTCCCCGGCAGAACACCTCCGCCAGAGCCCTAGATTGGTTCCGCCAAGGTTCCGCCTCGTGGCGGCAGAGTTTCGTCCCGTAAGCTTGTTTAAGATTTTTTCCAGGGTAAAAGCCTTCATATAGCAGTAGATGGGCACCGAAGGGCCACCAGGGGGCACACGAGACAGGGGGGCGCGCCCCCACCCTCGTGGCTAGGGTGTGGGCCCCATCTGGTACTTTCTTTGCTCAATAATTCTTATTAATTCCAAAATTGACTTTCGTGGAGTTTCAGGACTTTTGGAGCTGTGCAAAATAGGTTTCCAGTATTTGCTCCTTTCCCAGCCAGAATCCTAGCTGCCGGCATTCTCCCTCTTCATGATAAACCTTGTAAAATAAGAGAGGATAGCCATAAGTATTGTGACATAACACGTAATAACAGCCCATAATGCAATAAATATCAATATAAAAGCATGATGCGAAATGGACGTATCAACTCCCCCAAGCTTAGACCTCGCTTGTCCTCACGCAGAAGCCGATATCGAAAAATATGTCCACATGTTTAGAGATAGAGGTGTCGATAAAAATAAAATACGAACATGAGAGCATCATGATCATTCTTATAACAGCAACATATAAAGATTTTTCCATATGATTTCTCATGCTCAAGTAACAATCTATTCACAATGTCAAGTATGGATCATAAACTTCATTGAGAACTAACAATTATAATCTCAGTCATTGAAGCAATTGCAATTTATCATAACATCAGAAAGAGTCAAGAATAAAGCTTTTTAGCAAGTCCACATACTCAACTATCATCTAGTCTTCTACAATTGCTAACACTCATGCAATACTTATGGTTATGGAGTTTTAATCGGACACTGAGAAAGATAGGGGCTTATAGTGTTGCCTCCCAACGTTTTCACCTTTGGGTGATGTCAACAATAATAGTTCATGCTAACTTACATCCAATTGGATATATATATATCAGGATCTTTCCAATGCGAGGTGCTTGCCAAAGGATAAAATGAAAAAGGGAAACGTGAAGACCACCTTGACTCTTGCATAAAGTAAAAGACATAAAGTAAAAGATAGGCCCTTCGCAGAGGGAAGCAGAGGTTGTCATGTGCTTTTAGGGTTGGATGCACAAAATCTTAATGCAAAAGAATGTCACTTTATATTGCCACTTGTGATATGATCCTTTATTATGCAGTCCGTCGCTTTTATTACTTCCATATCACACGATCATATAAAGCTTATTTTCTCCGCTCTAATAAGTCATACATATTTAGAGAGCAATTTTTATTGCTTGCAACATGACAACTTACTTGAAGGATCTTACTCAATCCATAGGTAGGTATGGTGGACTCTCATGGCAAAACTGGGTTTAAGGATATTTGGAAGCACATGTAGTATCTCTACTTGGTGCAAGGAATTTTGGCTAGCATGAGGGGAAAAGGCAAGCTCAACATGTTGGACGATCCATGACAATATACTTTAACTGAGATGTGAGAAAACATAAACCATTACGTTGTCTTCCTTGTCCAACATCAACTCTTTAGCATGTCATATTTTAATGAGTGCTCACAATCATAAAAGAAGTCCAAGATAGTATATTTATATGTGAGGACCTCTCTTTCTTTATTACTTCCTATTAATTGCAACGATGACCAAAACTTTGTTTGTCAACTCTCAACAAGTTTTAAGCCTCATACTCTCTATGTGTGAAGTCATTACTATCCATAAGATCAATATGAACTCTTTTATTATTTTTATTCTTTCTATTTTCTCAAGATCATAGCAAGATAGCAAAGCCCTTGACTCAACACTAATATTTTATTATATAGCTCACGGACTCGATTACATAGAAGGATCACAAAGCAAAACTCAAAACTAATCCATACCAAAACTTCAATCTACTAGATCTAGATATTACCAAAGGGATCGAACTAAGTAAAACGGTAAAGATAAGAGTGTGATGGTGATACGATACTGGTGCACCTCCCCCAAGCTTGGCAGTTGCCAAGGGGAGTGCCCATACCCATGTGATTATGTCCTCGGAGGTGGTGAAGAAGGAGTTGTTGATGATGTAGGCTTGTCGTCCGTCTTCCAAGGCATAGGCTCACCATCATTGAAGGATGATCGAGTCTCCGGGATCCTCAAATCTGTAGCCAAACTCATCCTCTTGAATCTATATTCAAACTCACAGTTTTGGTTTTGCAGGTCATAGATCTGGGCTTGGAGATGCTCGATTTTCTCATGAATCTTGAAGATGGTCTCCCCAATGTTCTTGGCATCCATCTTGTGGTTGTTGGTGAACTCCACGATCATCATCTGGTTGGCGTTGAGTCCACGCTCCACCATCCCTTGGCACTTGAAAACTTGCTGTTCCATAGCTTTGAGCTTTGTCTCCACGCTTCCGATACCCCTTGGTCCCTCCACATCGCGGATGTGCAGCACCCCCTCACGCATCTCAATGGTTTGAGGGTGTTGCAGCACCTCCGCGAGATAGGGGTTGATAACCCTCTCGAAAAACTTGTCCTTGGGAGCACTTGGAGACGTCATGGTACTTGATACGTCTCCAATGTATCTATGATTTTTTATTGTTCCATGTTATTATATTACCCATTTTGGATGTTTATGGGATTTACTTTATACATTTATATCATTTTTGGGACTAACCTACTAACCGGAGGCCCAGCCCGAATTGCTATTTTTTTTGCCTATTTTAGTGTTTCGAAGAAAAGGAATATCAAATGGATTCCAAATGGAATGAAACCTTCGGGGGAGTTATTTTTGGAACAAACGTGATCCAGATGACCTGGAGTGGAAGTCAATAAACAAACGAGGCGGCCACAAGGGTGGAGGCCCCCCCTACTGGGCGTGCCCCCTATCTCGTGGGCCCCTCGGGCGTCCACCGACCTACTTCTTCCTCCTATATATACCCATGTACCCCAAAAACATCAGAAGCGACCACGAAAAACTATTTCCACCGCCGTAAGCTTATGTATCCGCGAGATCCCATCTTGGAGCCTTCGTCGGTGCTCCGCCGGAGGGGGAATCGATCATGGAGGGCCTCTACATCATCTCCAAGGCCTCTCCGATGAGTTGTGACTAGTTTACCACAGACCTTCGGGTCCATAGTTATTAGCTAGATGGCTTCTTCTCTCTCTTTAAATCTCAATACCATGTTCTCCTCGATCTTCTTGGAGATCTATTCAACGTAACTCTTTTTGCGGTGTGTTTGTCGAGATCCGATGAATTGTTGGTTTATGACCAATTTATCTATGAGAAATATTTGAATCTCCTCTGAATTCTTTTATGTGTGATTAAGTTATCTTTGCAAGTCTCTTCAAATTATTAGTTTTGTTTGGCCTACTAGATTGATCTTTCTTGCAATGGGAGAAGTGCTTAGCTTTGGGTCAAATCTTGCGGTGTCCTTTCCCAGTGACAGTAGGGGCAGCAAGGCACGTATTGTATTGTTGCCATCAAGGATAAAAAGATGGGTTTTATATCATATTGCATGAGTTTATCCCTCTACATCATGTCATCTTTCTTAATGCATTACTCTGTTCTTTATGAACTTAATACTCTAGATGCATGCTGGATAGCGGTTGATGTGTGGAGTAATAGTAGTAGATGCAGGCAGGAGTCGGTCTACTTGTCACGGACGTGATGCCTATATACATGATCATGCCTAGATAATATCATAATTATTCGCTTTTCTATCAATTGCTCGATAGTAATTTGTTCACCCATCATAATACTTATGCTATCTTGAGGGAAGCCACTAGTGAAACCTATGGCCCCCGGGTTTATCTCTTATCATAAAAGCTTTCTATCTACTTTTATTTGCATCTTTCCTTTTGATACAAGATTGGATACAGGAGAAGAACTAGGGTTTGAGAGGAGATGGTGCTGGTGAAGATGTTGACGAAGATTGACCCCCTCCCGATGAGAGGATCGTTGGTGATGACGATGGTGATGATTTCCCCCTCCCGGAGAGAAGTTTCCCCGGCAGAATAGCTCCTCCGGAGCCCTAGATTGGTTCCGCCAAGGTTCCGCCTCGTGACGGCGGAGTTTCGTCCCGTAAGCTTGCTTATGATTTTTTCCAGGGTAAAAGCCTTCATATAGCAGGTGATGGGCACCTGAGGGCCACTAGGGGGCCCACGAGACAGGAGGGCGCGCCCCCACCCTCGTGGCCAGGGTGTGGGCCCCCTCTGGTACTTTATTTGCTCAATAAATTCTTATTAATTCCAAAAATGACTTTCGTGGAGTTTCAGGACTTCTGGAGCTGTGCAGAATAGGTTTCCAATATTTGCTCCTTTTCCAGCCAGAATCCCAGCTGCCGGCATTCTCCCTCTTCATGATAAACCTTGTAAAATAAGAGAGAATAGCCATAAGTATTGTGACATAACGTGTAATAACAACCCATAATGCAATAAATATCGATATAAAAGCATGATGCAAAATGGACGTATCACAGGCCACAGCCGGACTATGAGGTCCTTCATGGCTAGTTCGACCGCCTTGTGCAGCTCGACCAGTTGCTTCAGCTGGTCGCTCAAGGGCATCGGATGTTCTATCCCAAGATATTGGGACCAGAACAACTTCTCCGTTGAGCTCCCTTCTTCGGATTGGTAGAATTCCGCGGCATCTGATATGTTGCACGGCAGATCCGCGAACGCTCCTGGAGAACTCCAAATTTGGGTAAGTAAAAGGAAAGTCTCCTTCACATGCTTGCTTTGCATAACAAATGCCTTACCCGCCGCAATATTCTTGACCGCCTGAATCTCGTGGAGGGCCTTCTGGGCTTCGGGTTTGGCGTATTGCGTGCTCTGCATGGCCTTAGCAAGCTCGGACTCTTGAGTCTTAGAGTCACGCTCCAAGGACTCATATTTTTGGACGAAATCCTGGAGCTCTTATTGGACCTCATGGACCCGGGCCTCTTGCTTCTCGCGCTCGGCGTGTTCTTTGGCCGCTTTGTCTTCGGCCTCAGCCAGCGCCTTCTTAAGGGCCGCCAGTTCGGTCATGGCCCCTACCAAGGTTTATGACACTTCTATCAGCGGATACCACTTTTCCTTTATAAATATACAGACGGGGTATTACGTACCTTGATTTTCCTTGAGCTTCCTCTTCACGAGGCCGAGCTCTCCCTCGGTCCGCTCCAGGTCCCGCTTTAGTCCGGAGACCTCCGCAGTATGAGCGGCAGCGGCTAGCAGCAACGCCTGCTTATTAACACAGACATCTTCTGTTAAGACTCCTGTGAACGTTATTTGATCCTCTATTCGGTTTTTTTCTTTTTGAACACCAAACAGAGCATCAGGGGCTACTGTCTATACTGTGATATTCTCTTAAAAATTTAATTACCTACCTCAAAGCCTGTTAGAGGGCTAGTGCAGGCTTCAGTCAATCCGCTCTTGGCGGACCAGACCTTCTCAATCACCGTACTCGTAAGAGTACGATGTTCTTCATCAATAGAAGCACCGGGAAGCGCTTCCAGCAGGTTGTCCAATGCTTCTTGATGGATAGAGGTCATCCATACCGGCGGCTCGCCCCCCTTAGAGAGAGGCTGCCTGCTTGAATTCGGAACCACCTGGGTTTCCGGAGCCGTATTCGGCTGGGGGCCAAACTTGCTGCGGCCCCCATTATTGGAGTCCATGGGGGTCATCCCCCCATGTGCCCGATGATTGGGATTTCGCCTGGGGTCATCTCCAGAACTGTCTCCCCTTGGCCCGGTATCCTTTGAGATAACACCTCGGTGTCATCCGCGGGCCTGGGGGAGGAGGCTGTCAGGAGTGAGTCGTTGTTCATCGCCGACGGGTCCAGAGACCCCTCCGAAGAGGAGGATACATCGATGCTGGATTTGGACGGACTACAAGTACACGTCCGGCATGATAAGAAGCAGTAAAACAAACATACCGGAAATGTTATTGTGACCGGATACTTACGATTTAGCCAGGGGCTTGTCCCTGGGCTCCCACTCCTCGCTGCTGTATGTGGCGGTGGTGGAATGGTCTGGGAGGAGGGTTTTCCCCCTCTTGGACACCTCGGCCTCCCCATGCGGGTCAGCCTTCCTCTTCTTCCTCCCCCCGGTGGGGGGGGAGGGATTTCTTCTTCCTCCTCCTCGTCTTCGGAGGAGGAGGGCACCTCGACATCGTCGGACGTGACCTTGCGGCGGAGTCCTTCTCTTGTCCCCGCGGTCTTCTTCTTGGCCTTCTTCTCCGGCACCTAATAGGGCGCCGGAAACAACATCTTCATCAGAAGAGGCAATTCGGGATCTTCAGGTAGCGGAGCTGGACAGTCAATCTGCTCCGCTATCTCTACCCATGCCTATGAAATTGGCATAAGGGCTTAGATTCCCCCCGTGGATGTGCTGGCAAAAGGCATATCTTGCAAAATATGAAAACTTAACGGATTGGCTGGGCATTTTGCACTGAGTCCGAGATCTTCAGTTATGGGCGGTGGCACCTCGGTGGCCTTGAAGAGCACCTTCCAGACGTCTTCGTGCTTCGTGCCGAAGAGCTCTTGCAGCGTCTGGTGTTTGGCCGGGTCGAACTCCCACAGATTTCAAATACGTCTCTGACACAAAAGGATCCGACGGAGGAGCATAACCTGGACTACGTGGACGAGCTTAATTTTCTTGCTTATCATATTTCGGACGCAGGTCTAAAGTCCGGTCAGCTCTTCTACTGCGCCCTAGGCTAATCCCTTCTCTTTCCAGGAGGTGAGCCGCATGGGGATGCCAGATCGAAATTCGGGGGCTGCCACCCAGTTGGTGTCACGTGGCTCGGTAATATAGAACCACCCTGATTGCCGCCCCTTCACGGTCTCCACAAAGGAGCCCTCGGATCAGGTGACATTGGGCATCTTGCCCACCATGGCGCCCCCGCACTCCGCTTGTTGGCCGCCCACCACCTTTGGCTTCATGTTGAAGGTCTTTAGCCATAGGCCGAAGTGGGGCGTAATGCGGAGGAAGGCCTCAGACACAATGATGAACGCCGAGATGTTGAGGATGAAGTTGGGGGCCAGATCATGGAAGTCAAGCCCGTGGTAAAACATAAGTCCACGGACGAACGGGTGGAGGGGTAATCCCAGTCCACGGACGAAGTGAGAGAGGAATACTACCCTTTCCTGGGGTTTCGGGGTAGGGATGATCTGCCCTTCGACCGGAAGCCGGTGCGCGATGTTTGCGGATAGGTATCCGGCCTCCCGAAGCTTCGTGATGTCCTCCTCCGTGACAGAGGAGGCCATCCACTTTCCTCCCGCTCCAGACATGTTCGGAATGTCCTTGCGGAGAAGGTGAAAGCTGGGGCGCTGGAGCTCGAGCGAGAGAGAATGGATGAGCAGAGGAAGAAGAAGGCGTGGGTGAAAAAGGGGGAATCCTTATCCCTTTATAAAGGCGGTAGAAACTATGCGCCTCCCCACTTGCCCTGTAAACTCGCTTATTCCCCAAGCACCATGTTGATGGCGCGGTT
This sequence comes from Triticum aestivum, assembly GCF_018294505.1. NCBI lineage: Eukaryota > Viridiplantae > Streptophyta > Magnoliopsida > Poales > Poaceae > Triticum > Triticum aestivum. The sequence continues at coordinate 532,554,223 of NC_057801.1, read as the reverse complement.
GGGTTACCCACACCCTTGTTGATGAGAATCCCTTGATAAGGGGACATGATCTCTGCTTCAACAAGACGTGCCAATAAAACTGCCTCACAAGATTTGCAGTAGCGGGTCGAGGAAACAGTTTGTATAATGATCGGGCCGCGGCGTGATGTCATGCTATGGAAATGTTGTCAACAGATTAGACTTGTGGAATATTGTGCTCTCTACGGTGGTATGTGGAAATTTTTTTTGCAGATCTGGACACGATCCTTGTGTTCAAGATCTTCTTTGGAGTATTCGGAGAAGGAACCGCCTTGCAATGCTGAAGACAATCTGCGTGCCGGACTCATCGTCATTGAAGCCTGGTTCAGGGGCTACTGAGGGAGTCCTGGATTAGGGGGTCCTCGGACAGCCGGACTATTTGCTTATGCCAGACTGTTGGACTATGAAGATACAAGATTGAAGACTTTGTCCCGTGTCCGGGTGGGACTCTCCTTTGCGTGGAAGGCAAGCTTGGCAATTCAGATATATAGATTTCCTTCTCTGTAACCAACCCTGTGTAACCGTAGCCCCCCTCCGGTGTCTATATAAACCGGAGGGTTTAGTCCGTAGGACAACAACAATCATAATCAATGGCTAGCTTCTATGGTTAGCCTCTATGATCTTGTAATACTCAAATCATCAAGATCAATCAAGCAGGAAGTAGGGTATTACCTCCATAGAGAGGGCCCAAACCTAAGTAAACATTGTGTCCCCCGCCTCCTGTTGCCATTAGCCTTGGACGCACAGTTCGGGACCCAGTACCCAAGATCCACCGGTTTTGACACCGGCACTTCCCTTGAAAAATCTGACCGAAAATAGCTCGAAACAAAGATAGAGGATATTTGCATGATACGGTGGTCGAAACATTCGGGAGATTATATAATGATTTTTTATCGACTAAAAGAAGTATCGTGCTAGAAAACGGAGTCCGGAGAGCACACGAGGTGCCCACGAGGCAGGGGGCGCGCCTAGGGGGGTAGGGCGCGCCCTCCACCCTCATGGATGCCTCGTGTCCTTCCTGGACTTTCTTATTTTCCTATTTTCTTAAATATTTCAAAATGGAGAAAAATTGCTATTAGAACTGTTTTGGAGTTGGTGTACTTACCGTACCACATACCTATTCCTTTTCGGAGTCTGAAACATTCTGGAAAGTGTCTTTTGTGTATTCCTCCGGGGTTACGGTTTTAATAACATTAGTTTCAATATTTATCGGGTTACCTGAGATATAATGTTTGATTCTTTGACCGTTCACCACCTTCGGATTTGTGCCTTCAAAGTTGTTAATTTTTATGGCACTAGAACGATAGACCTCCTCGATAACGTAAGGGCCTTCCCTTTTAGAGAGAAGTTTTCCTACAAAAAATCTTAAACGAGAGTTGAAAAGCAAAACATAGTCACCTAAATTAAACTCACGCATTTGTATCCTTTTGTCATGCCATCTTTTAAATTTTTCCTTAAACAACTTGGCATTCTCACAGGCCTGGGTTCTCCATTTATCAAGTGAGCTAATGTCAAGTAACCTCTTCTCACCGGCAAGTTTGAAATCATAATTGAGCTCTTTAATGGCCCAATATGCCTTATGTTCTAGTTCAAGAGGTAAGTGACATGCGTTTCCATAGACCATTTTATATGGAGACATACCCATAGGATTTTTATATGCGGTTCTATAAGCCCATAGTGCATCATCAAGTTTCTTGGACCAATTCTTTCTAGATCTATTAACATTATTTTGCAAAATTAATTTGAGATCTCTGTTACTCAATTCTACTTGACCACTAGACTAAGGGTGATATGGAGATGCAATTCTATGATTAACGTCATACTTAGCAAGCATTTTACGAAAAGCACCATGAATAAAATGTGAACCACCATCAGTCATTAAGTATCTAGGGACACCAAACCTCGGAAAAATACCTTCTTTAGGCATCTTAATAGAGGTGTTATGATCAACACTACTAGTTGGAATAGCTTCTACCCACTTAGTAACGTAATCAACAGCAACTAAAATATGTGTATTGATACGTCTCCGTCGTATCTATAATTTATTTTTGTTCCATGGCGATATTGTTCAACTTTCATATACTTTTGGCAACTTTTTATACTATTTTTGGGACTAACATATTGATCCAGTGCCCAGTGCCAGTTCATGTTTGTTGCATGTTTTATGTTTCACAGAAACCCCATATCAAATGGAGTCTAAATAGGATAAAAACGGATGGAGATCATTTTTGGAATATATGATTTTTGGGAAGAAAAATCAATGCGAGACAGTGCCCGAGGGGGCCACGAGGCAGGGGGCGCGCCCCTGACCCTCGTGGGCACCCCGTAAGCCGGTTATTGCTCTTCTTTGGCCGCAAGAAAGCTAATTTTTGGAGAAAAATCTGGGCAAAGGTTTCAATCCAATCGGAGTTACGGATCTCCGGATATAAAAGAAGCGGTGAAAGGGCAGAATCTGGGAGCGCAGAAATAGAGAGAGACAGAGTGACAGATCCAATCTCGGAGGGGCTCTCGCCCCTCCCATGCCATGGGAGCCAAGGACCAGAGGGGAAACCCTTCTCTCATCTAGGGAGAGGGTCAATGTAGAAGAAGAAGAAGAAAGGGGTCTCTCTCCCCCTTGCTTCCGGTGGCGCCGGAACACCGTCGGGGGCCATCATCACCACCGCGATCTTCACCAACACCTCCGCCATCTTCACCAACATTTCCATCACCTTCCCCCATCTATATTCAGCGTTTCACTCTCCCGCAACCCGTTGTACCCTCTACTTGAACATGGTGCTTTATGCTTCATATTATTATCCAATGATGTGTTGCCATCCTATGATGTCTGAGTAGATTTTCGTTATCCTATCGATGATTGATGAATTAATATGATTGGTTTAATTTGCTTGTGGTTATGTTGATGTCCTATTGTGCTCTCCGTGTCGCGCAAGCGTGAGGGATTCCTGTTGTAGGGTGTTGCAATACGTTCATGATTCGCTTATAGTGGGTTGCTTGAGTGACAAAAGCATAAACCCGAGTAAGGGGGTTGTGGCGTATGGGATAATGGGGACTTGATGCTTTAATGCTATGGTTGGGTTTTACCTTGATGATCTTTAGTAGTTGCGGATGCTTGCTAGAGTTCCAATCATAAGTGCATATGATCCAAGAAGAGAAAGTATGTTAGCTTATGCATCTCCCACATAAAATTTGTTATCGGTCTTGTAAAGTAGTCAATTGCTTAGGGACAATTCCACAACTCCTACCACCACTTTTCCACACTCACTATATTTACTTTATTGATTCTTTATCTAAACAGCCCCTACTTTTTATTTACGTGCTCTTTATTATCTTGCAAACCTATCCAACAACACCTACAAAGTACTTCTAGTTTCATACGTGTTCTAGGTAAAGCAAACATTAAGCATGCGTAGAGTTGTATCGGTGGCCGATAGAACTTGAGGGAATATTTGTTCTACCTTTAGCTCCTCGTTGGGTTCAACACTCTTACTTATGAAAAGAGGCTACAACTGATCCCCTACACTTGTAGGTTATCAAGACCTTTTTATGCCGCCGTTGTCGGGCAGTCATAGCGTGGGGTGAATATTCTCATGTGTGCTTGTTTGCTTTATCACAAAGTAATTTTTATTTGATGTTCTTAGTTATTTTCTATCTTTTGTTATGGGTAGGAAATGCAAAATACCAAAAAAAATAGGTGTACCTACTACACCAATGGTTGAAGAACCACTCAAAATCTATCACTCTCCTGAAGCTTTTTACTTGGATCATCTTTGATCCCTATGTGCTCGTGCTGAAACCCCAACTAGCTTAGTTGAGGGCAAATCTTTAGATGAGCATGCTTGTTATGTGCGACACCCCATATCTGATAAAGGGAAACTTTTACTGGATCAAATTCATCGTTTGCAATGCTATGCTTGGAATTTATGTGAAATATATGATTTTACTTGTTGTTCTGAAGACCCTAAGAAACACCTTCCCTACCAATGCTTGTTTAGTGATAATGGAATCGTATCTTCGTATGCTAAGGGTGTTTATAATTACTATAATGTTTAACAAATTGAAGAATTTGTTGCTTTTAAGGGTGCTTGTGAAATTGCTTCTTTGATTGAAAAGTATGATGCCACTCTCTACAAATCTGAAAATTTTGCCATACTTGAATATTTTTATGACAATTATGCTTCTAATGCCTATGTTAAACCATATATTGAGGACTTCTCCGCTGTCCAAGAAGAGAATAATATTTTGCAGGAGTCTATGGAAGAAGAAATTGATGAAACTGTGAGCTCATTGGATGAAAAAGATGATGAGGTGAGTGAAGAACAAAAGGAGGAAGAGCGGATTAGCTACCTGTGTCCACCTTCTAATGAGAGTAACTCTTCAACTCATACATTGTTTAATTTCCCTTCGTGCTTACCGAAGGATGATTGCTATGATGATTGTTATGATCTCGTTGATTCTCTTGAAATATCCCCTTTTGATGATGCTTGCTATGCTTGTGGCCAAGATGCCAATATGAATTATACTTATGGAGATGGACTTGCTATAGTTCCTTATGTTAAACATGAAATTGTTGCTATTGCACCCACGCATGATAGTCCTATTATCTTTTTGAATTCTCCAAACTACAGTATATGGGAGAAGTTTGTGCTTATTAAGGATTATATTGATGGGTTGCCTTTTACCATTGCACATGATGATTTTGATAGATATAATATGCATGTGCTTGCTGCTCTTACTTTCAATTATTATGAGAGAGGAACTATATCTCCACCTCTCTATGTTTCCAATACGATAGAATTGCAAGAAACTGCTTATACTATGCATTGGCCTTTACTTGGTGTGCATGAATTGTTCTTTTATGACATGCTGATGAATAGGAAGAGAGCTAGACTTCGTTGTTGCATCATATATGTTACTTTGTTCTCACTACTAAATTACAAATCATTGTTAATTAAAATTGGCTTTGATATACCTTGGGATCCGGGTGGATTCATTACTTGAGCACCATATGCCTAGCTTAATGGCTTTAAAGAAAGCGCTGCTAGGGAGACATCCCGGAAGTTTTAGAGAGTCATTTATTTCTGTTGGGTGCTTTTATATAGTATAAAAACAAAAAATATAAAGAGGGGAACCCAAAACCTTTCAAAAAGGAAAGTGAAAGTGAGAAAGACAAGCATTGTTGAAGTGGGAGAGCTCCTTGAACTTTGTTCATGCTCACGGAAACTTTGTGAATCTTAATACAGAAACTTTTCATCAAAAATAATTATACCCTTGTACAATTCCATTTTATTATAAAAATAATGTGCCAAGGTTTTCCTTTAGGATGTTTACAATGCTTGTTGGTTTGTACGGTGCAGGACAGAAACTTTGGCTGTAGTGCGTGATTTTACGTTTTTTACTGGAACGTCAAACGGTTCTCAAACTTTTTGGAATATCTTTATATACAAATGTTTTATTTTTCTAATTTTGGTAGAATTGTTGGGGTACCAGAAGTATGGTGAATGTTCGGATTTCTACAGACTGTTCTATTTTAGACAGATTCTGTTTTTGATGCATAGTTTGCTTGTTTTGATGAAACTATCAATTTCTATCCGTGGATTAAGCCATGGAAAAGTTATATTACAGTAGACACAATGCAACAACAAAATATTAATTGGTTTGCAACAGTACTTAGAGTAGTGATTTGCTTTATTATACTAACGGATCTTACCAAGTTTTCTGTTGAAGTTTTGTGTGGATGAAGTGTTTGATCGAGAATGTCTCGATATGAGCAAAAGGAAGAGAGGCAAGAGCTCAAGCTTGGGGATGCCCAAGGAACCCCAAGTAAATATTCAAGGAGACTCAAGCATCTAAGCTTGGGAATTACCCGGAAGGCATCCCCTCTTTCTTCAACATGTATCGGTATGTTTTCGGATTCGTTTCGTTCATGCAATATGTGCAAGTCTTGGAGCGTCTTTAGCATTTAGCTTTTACTTTTGTTTTTTGCACCATGCTGGTATGAGATAGTCCATGGTTGATTTATAGAATGCTCGTTGCACTTCACTTAAATCTTTTGAGTATGGCTTTATAGAATGCTTCATGTGCTTCACTTATATCATTTGAAGTTTGGATTGCATGTTTCTCTTCACATAGAAAACAACCATTTGTAGAATGCTCTTTTGCTTCACTTATATTTGTTAGAGCGTGGGCATATCTTTTGTAGAAAGAATTAAACTCTCTTGCTTCACTTATATCTATTTAGAGAGATGACAGGAATTGGTCATTCACATGGTTAGTCATAAAATCCAACATAAACTTGTAGATCGCTGAATATGATATGTTTGATTCCTTGCAATAGTTTTGCGATATAGAGATGATAATATGTGGGAGGTACTAGTAGATGGTTGTGTTTAGTAAGGATGTTGGTGTTAAGGTTTGTGATTCCCGAAGCATGCACGTATGGTCTACTAACTATGTAATCAAATTGGCGCGCATTGTATTTTGATTGTTTATCTTTGCGTGAAGGTCGGGGGCGCGCGATGGTTAACTCCTACCAACCTCCCCCCTAGGAGTATGCGTGTAGTAAGGGCTAATAAATTCTTGCAATAAGTATATGAGTTCTTTATGACTAATGTGAGTCCATGGATTATACGCACTCTCACCCTTCCATCATTGCTAGCCTCTTCGGTACCGTGCATTGCCCTTTCTCACCTCAAGAGTTGGTGCAAACTTCACCGGTACATCCAAACCCCGTGAAATGATACGCTCTATCACATAGAAGCCTCCTTATATCTTCCTCAAAACAGCCACCATACCTACCTATTATGGCATTTCCATAGCCATTCCTAGATATATTGCCATGCAACTTCCATCATCATCATATACATGACTTGAGCATTCATTGTCATATTGCTTTGCATGATCGTAAGATAGCTAGCATGATGTTTTCATGGCTTGTCCGTTTTTTGAAGTCATTGCTATGCTAGATCATTGCACATCCCGGTACACCGTCGGAACCATTCATATAGCGTCATATCTTTGTTCTAGTATCGAGTTGTAATATTGAGTTGTAAGTAAATAAAAGTGTAATGATCATCATTATAGAGCATTGCCCCATAAAAAAAAGAGGCCAAAGAAGCCTAAATAAAAAAGGAGGCCAAAGAAGCCCGCCCAAAAAAAGAGAAAAGGGGCAATGTTACTATCCTTTTACCACACTTGTGCTTCAGAGTAGCACCATGTTCTTCATATAGAGAGTCTCCTATGTTATCACTTTTATATACTAGTGGGAATTTTCATCATAGAACTTGTCTTGTATATTCCAACGATGGGCTTCCTGAAATGCCGTAGGTCTTCATGAGCAAGCAAGTTGGATGCACACCCACTTCGTTTTTAGTTTGAGCTTGCATCCGTTGCAAGGCAATCCCTACTCCTTGCATTGACATCAATTGATGGGCATCTCCATAGCCCGTTGATTAGCCGCGTCGATGTGAGACTTTCTCCCTTTTTGTATTCTCCACATAACCTCCACCATCATATTCTATTCCACCCATAGTGCTGTATCCATGGCTCATGCTCATGTATTGCGTGAGAGTTGAAAAAGTTTGAGAATACTAAAGTATGAAACAATTGCTTGGCTAACACCAGGATAGGCATGAGGTGTACCTTGTGTTAAGAAAAGGGAGCATACAAGGCTATATGATTTTGTAGGGATAACGTTCTGAAGCATTGATATTTTGAAAGACATGATTGTTTTTTGGGATGACCTAAGTGAGGGAGTTCCGGACTAGGGGGTGTCCGAATAGCCTAACTATCATCATCGGCCGGACTCCAAGACTATGAAGATACAAGATTGAAGACTTCGTCCCGTGTCCGGATGGGACTTTCCTTGGCGTGGAAGGCAAGCTTGGCGATACGGATATGTAGATCTCCTACCATTGTAACCGACTTTGTGTAACCCTAGCCCTCTCCGGTGTCTATATAAACCGGATGGCTTTAGTCCATAGGACGAAGAACAATCATACCATAGGCTAGCTTCTAGGGTTTAGCCTCCCTGATCTCGTGGTAGATCCACTCTTGTAACACACATCATCAATATTAATCAAGCAGGACGTAGGGTTTTACCTCCATCAAGAGGGCCCGAACCTGGGTAAAACATCGTGCCCCTTGTCTCCTGTTACCATCCGCCTAGACGCACAGTTCGGGACCCCCTACCCGAGATCCGCCGGTTTTGACACCGACATTGGTGATTTCATTGAGAGTTCCTCTGTGTCATCACCGATAGGCTCGATGGCTTCTTCCACCATCATCAACGATGCAGTTCAGGGTAAGACCTTTCTCCCCGGACAGATCTTCATATTTGGCGGCTTTGCACTGCGGGCCAATTCGCTTGGCCATCTGGAGCAGATCGAAAGCTACGCCCCTGACCGTCAGGTCAGATTTGGAAGTTTGAACTTCACGGCTGACATCCGCGGGGACTTGATCCTCGATGGATTCGAGCCACAGCCGAGCGTGCCGCACTATCACGACGAGCATGATATAGCTCTGCAGCCGGACAGTACTCTGGAGGCCGCACTCGAACCCGCTCCGATCTTCAATTCGGAGCCGGCTGCGCAGATCGAGGACGGATGGCTAGACACCGCCTCGGGAGCTGCAACCTCTACGGCGATAGAGCCGAACAATGACCTTGTCCCTCATGAAGCTCGTGACGCCGAGGTGCCGGAATCCTTGCCGGACTCCGAACCTCCCGCGCCCCCTCCGATTGAATCCGATTGGGCGCCGATCATGGAGTTCACCGCAGCGGACATCTTTCAACACTCACCTTTTGGCGACATCTTGAGTTCGCTAAAGTATCTCTCGTTATCAGGAGAGCCCTGGCCGGACTGCGGTCAGGATGGTTGGGATGTGGACGACGAAGAAATTCAAAGCCCACCCACCACCCACTTGGTAGCCGCTGTCGACGATCTAACCGACATGCTAGACTACGACTCCGAAGACATCGACGATATGGACGAAGATGCCGGAGACGACCAAGAACCAGCGCCTATGGGAACTGGAAAGCCATCTCATCATATGACATATACATGGTGGATATCCCAAAGGACGGGAATGGCAAAGAAACAGCGGAGGATGACCCCTCCAAGAAGCAGCCCAAGCACCGGCGTCAGCGGCGCCGCTCTAAATCCCGCCACAGCAAGAATGAAGACTCCGGCACCGGAGATAATAATACACTGGACAGTGCCAAAGATAACCCACTCCAGCAAGATGCAACGCAGGAGGACGGAGACGCCAGCCCTCATGAGAGAGCGGCAGAAGAAGAGGTAGAGGATTATATGCCTCCCTCCGGAGACTTGGCAAGCCTCGACGACGATGAATTCGTCGTGCCTGAGGATCCCATCGAACAAGAGCGTTTTAAACGCAGGCTTATGGCCACGGCGAACAGCCTCAAGAAAAAGCAGCAACAGCTTAGAGCTGATCAAGATCTACTAGCCGACAGATGGACTGAAGTCCTCGCGGCCGAAGAGCATGAGCTCGAATGCCCCTCCAAAAGCTACCCTAAACGCAAGCTGCTCCCCCGATTAGAGGAGGAAGCGTAAGAATCCGCATCACCAGGAGACAATATGGCTGACCGACCACCCCGTGGTCGTGACAGAGAGGCCTCTAGGCCCTTCACTAGACCCGTACCCCGGCATCGCTCGAAAAGCACAAGGCCACAGGGGAACGCTCCGGACTTGCGCGATATATTGGGGGATAAGGCAAGACAATCAAGATTGATCTATGGATCGCGTGGGTGCCCCACGGTACGTAACGACAGCCGTCGCGCCGGACACAGTAAGTCCGGCCGGGTCAAACAAAATAGACAAAGTTCTTCTGAGCTCCATCGTGATATCGCCCAGTACAGAGGCGCCGCACACCCACTATGCTTCATAGATGAAGTAATGGATCATCAAATCCCCGAAGGGTTTAAACCAGTGAATATCGAATCTTACGATGGCACAACAGACCCCGCGGTTTGGATCGAAGACTATCTTCTTCACATCCACATGGCCCGTGGTGACGATCTTCATGCCATCAAATATCTCCCCCTCAAGCTTAAAGGACCAACCCGGCATTGGCTTAACAGCTTGCCAGTAGAGTCAATTGGGAGTTGGGAAGACCTGGAAGCCGCATTCCTCGATAACTTCCAAGGCACGTATGTGCGACCACCAGACGCTGATGACCTAAGCCACATAATTCACCATCCAGACGAATCGGCCAAACAATTCTGGACACGGTTCTTAACCAAGAAAAACCAAATCGTCGACTGTCCGGATGCGGAGGCCCTCGCGGCCTTCAAGCATAACATCCGCGACGAGTGGCTTGCCCGGCACCTGGGACAAGAAAAGCTGAAATCCATGGCAGCCCTCACATCACTCATGACCCGCTTCTGCGCGGGTGAGGATAGCTGGCTAGCATGCAGCAACAACCTCAGCAAACATTCTGGCAGTCCGGATTTCAAGGACCGAAATGGCAGGTCGCGTTGTAACAAAAACAAGCGCCGCATCAACGGTGACAATAGTGAGGATACGACAGTCAATGCCGGATTCAGAGGCTCTAAACCCGGTCAGCGGAAAAAGGCATTCAAAAGAACTGCTCCGGGTCCGTCCAATTTGGACCGAATACTTGACCGCTTGTGCCAGATACACGGCACCCCCGAAAAGCCAGCTAACCACACCAATAGGGACTGTTGGGTATTCAAGCAGGCGGGCAAGTTAATTGCTGAAAACAATGACAAGGGGCAGCATAGCGACGACGAGGAAGAGACCCGACCGCCGAACAATAGAGGACAGAAGGGTTTCCCCCCACAGGTGCGGACAGTGAACATGATATACACAATGCACATACCTAAAAGGGAGCGGAAGCATGCACTCAAGGATGTATACGCGATGGAGCCAGTCGCCCCGAAGTTCAATCCATGGTCCTCCTGCCCGATCACTTTTGACCGAAGGGACCACCCCACCAGCATCCGCCATGGCGGATTCGCCGCATTGGTCTTAGACCCAATCATCGATGGATTTCACCTCACCAAAGGCCTGATGGACGGCGGCAGCAGCCTGAACCTGCTCTATCAGGATACAGTGCGCAAAATGGGCATAGACCCCTCAAGGATTAAACCTACCAAGACGACCTTTAAAGGCGTCATACCATGTGTAGAAGCCATTTGTACAGGCTCAGTTACACTGGAAGTGGTCTTCGTTCCCCGAATAACTTCCGAAGCGAGGAATTAATCTTCGACATAGTCCCGTTCCGCAGTGGCTATCATGCCTTGCTCGGACGTACCGCGTTTGCAAAGTTCAATGCGGTGCCGCACTACGCATACCTCAAGCTCAAGATGCCAGGCCCTCGGGGAGTCATCACGGTCAACGGAAACACTGAACGTTCTCTTCGAATGGAGGAACACACAGCGGCTCTCGCAACAGAAGTACAATGCAGCCTCTTAAGGCAATTCTCGAGTCCCGCCGTTAAGAGGCCGGACATAGCTAAGCGCGCCCGGAGTAACCTACAACAAGACCACCTGGCACGTTCTGAGCACGCGTAGCAATGCAGCCCCAACCCCAGCCCCTGCAAAACATCAAAGCAGGTCCTTCGCGTACACCATTATGCTCTGAAGATACCATGGGCATGGGGAGAGGGGCACGACCACGATAAGCCCAGACTGCGGCTCAACCACACCAGGGGCTCTCAAGTGTGTCGTTCTTTTTTAATTTTACCTTTTATTTTTTACCCACAGGACTCCGTTCGTCAGAGGCCCTGTCCGGTAGCAGACCTGCCGAACTCACAATGCAACAACCAGGGAAGGATAAAGGCTACAACGAATATACAGGTGGTCTCCATTACGAACATTCTTATACACCAATCCGCAGCCTACCCCTGGAGGGGGACATGTTTAACAGTCCCATCCCTTGCTTATCGCACTATTTGTATCATTCTGCATTCATAGCAGCACTTACTGAATAAAACAATGCAGCACCTTTTTGCTTATAATTGCATTTCTTTTTCATACATATGTTCATTTACGACATGTTGCATCCGTACACTTTGGTACGGTTAACACACACCAGGGGCTTATGTTTCCCGCATCATGGTGTGATAAGTCCGAACACTTTCACAAGTGCGGCACCCCGAGTTATAGCATTATATCCATCGGCTCCGAATCATGTCTTGGGTCAATAGTTGGGTTTGCCCGGCTCCCATGTTTTGGTACCTTATGTTCCGTTATATCGGCTAAGGTAGCACTGGGAGAACCACTTTGATTGCGCCCCAGTTGAGCTGGGTTAACGCCTCAGTGGAGAAAGCTAAAACTGATCGTCATGATGAGGCGAGAGTCGTCGCTGTTCGAGAGGTTTTTGCGAGTCCTTAAAGACTTATGCCGCTTAGAGCGAGGAGCCGGATCTTGTCCGGCCCAGGCGTGGATAGCGCCCCAAATTCGGCCTTCCGAAGACTAGGGGCTTCGCCCAAATTTAAAATTATAGAATTCTATGGCTAAGTGAGAGTGTTCAAGCATTATAAGTCCGGTTGCCTTGTTCGCTGTGTTGAGTGCCTCCCTAGATGGACCCAAAAATGGGAACAAGAGTGCTCAAGTTTATCCCGAACACCCCAGCACTCGTGGCATGGGGGCTGAAGCCGACGACTTGCCATCTCTCAGATTTGATAAACAGCCGCACAGAAGGTAATATTTTAAATTAACAAGCGTTGCGTAGCGCATATGAACTAAGTTTTCAGCGCACAGGATAACAAAATGCGAGTCTACTCAAAAATTACATCTTTGGAGCACTCCCCCGCAATAGTGCGGGCACCCTTCAGCACACTCTTATAATACATCTCGGGCGTGCGATGCTCCTTGCCCTCTGGTGGCGGGTCCGTCACAAGCTTCTGGGCATCCATCTTGCCCCTGTGCACCTTTGCGCGGGCAAGGGCCCGACGGGCACCCTCAATACAGGCGGAGTGCTTGATGACTTCAACCCACAGGCACACATCCACCAGCCGCCGCACTAGGCCGAAGTAGCTCCCAGGCATGGCCTCCTTAGGCCACAGCCGAACTATGAGGCCCTTCATGGCCTGTTCGGCCGCCCTGTGGAGCTCGACCAGCTACTTCAGCTGGTCACTAAGGGGCACCGGATGTCCGACCTCAGCATACTGAGACCAGAAGACCTTCTCCGTCGAGCTCCCCTCCTCGGCCTAGTAGAATGTGGCAGCATCGGACACGCTGCGAGGAAGATCTGCGAACGCTCCTGGAGAGCCCCGAATTCGGGTAAGCAACAGGTAATTAACACTCACATGCTTACTTTGCATGAAAAATTGCCTTACCCGCTGCTATTTTCTTCACTGCCTTAATCTCCTGGAGGGCCTTGTAGGCTTAGGCCTTAGCGGCTTTGGCACTCTCAAGAGCCGTTGCAAGCTCAGACTCTCGAGTCTTCGAGTCACGCTCCAGGCTCTCATGTTTTTTCACGAGATCCTGGAGCTCTTGCTATACCTCCGCCACCCGCGCCTCCTGCTTCTCTCGCTCGGTGCGCTCTGCGGCCGCATTGCGTTCGGCCGCGGCCACCGCCTCTTTCAGGGTCGCCACCTCGCTAGTGGCCCCTGCAATACCCATGTTATCCTTGTCATTCTTTTTGCAACCAAAATCCTTTTCTGTAAGGTACAATTTTACTCAGGTGTTACTCACCTTCCTTGTCCTCGAGCTGCTTCTTGGCACGGCCGAGCTCGTTCTCGGACCACTCGAGGTTTTCCTTCAAAGTATTGACCTCCGCAGTCAGTGCAGCAGAGGTCAGCAGCGCAGCCTGCAATCCCATATTGACATATTTATTATGACTCCTGAGTTTATCTTTTTAGATCCTCAGTCCGGCTTTTCTTTTCGAACACCGAACCGAGCATCAGGGGCTACTGTCTATGCGGTACCATTTTATACATATTGAAATTCTTACATCAAAGCCTGTTAGAAGGCTGCTGCAGGCTTCGGTCAGCCCGCTCTTGGCGAGCTGCACCTTCTGAATCACCGCACTCATAACAGTGCGGTGTTCCTCTTTGATGGAGGCGCCGTTGAGCGCCTCCAGCAAATTATCCGGCGCCTCCGGTTGGACGGAGGCTGCCAGCGTCACGGTCTTGCCCTTCTTACGAAGGGGTCGCCCGCCGGACTCCGGAGCCACTATGGGTTCCGGGGCCGAGTCCGGTGCAAAGTCCGGGAGGTTGTCCTGCGACACCTCCGGGGCCCTCTCCTCCTGGTGGGTCCCTTCTTGGGATCCCACCTCGGCATCGTCCGCGTCACGGGGGGTGGAGCCAGTCAGAAGAGAATCCATATCCGACGCACCTAAGGACCCGCTCGATGAAGCGGGAAGATCATCCTTAGGTGGACTGCAGGGTTGTATGTGGCATTAGAAAGACATTATGTGGCAAGAAATAAAAACCTTGAAGTTATTCGGGAGTCCGGATACTTACGATCTCGCCAGGGGCTTGGCCCTTGGAGACCAGTCCTCGTCGTCGTCATTGGTGTTGGTGGAGCAGTCCGGGGGGAGTGTTTTTCCCTTCTTGTACCCTTCGGCCTCCCTTGCTGGGGAGGCCTTCCTTTTCTTCCCTCCCCCCGCTGGGGGAGAGGCTTTCTTCTTCTCCTCCTCGCCTTGGTGGGAGGAGTCGGCCTCGGATTCATCATCCGATAGCACCTGAAAACGGGAACTCTTCCGAGTCCCCGTGGCCTTCTTCTTAGCCTTCTTCTCCGGCACCACGTGGGGTACCGGAGCCAGCAGCCCCGTTAGGCGGGCGTCCGCTGGGTCCTCTGGCAATGGGGCTGGGCAGATAACCCGTTCAGCCTTTGCCAGCCAGTCCTGTCAAAGGTAAAGGGAGTTTAGATCCTGCATAGAGTCAAACTATGGAAAACAAGTGGCAAAATCACTTACCTCGTCAGCTGGACGCTGCGAGCGGAATCCGCGATCTTCGGTAGCGGATGCGGGAGCCTCGGCGCCCTTGAACAGCACCTTCCAGACATCTTCGTACATAGTGTTGAAGAGCCCGCTCAGAGTCTGGTGCTGTCGGATGGAACTCCCACATGTTGAAGCCCCGTTGTTGGCACGGGAGAATCCGGCGGATGAGCATGACCTGGACTATGTTGAAAAGCTTGAGCTTCTTGTCCACCAGCTTCTGGATAAGGGCTTGGAGTCCGGTCAGCTCCTCCGAATCCCCCCAAATCCGACCACTCTCTTTCCAGGAGGTGAGCCGTGTAGGGATGCCGGATCTGAATTTGGGGGCCGCTGCCCAATCAGGGTCACGCGGCTCGGTGATGTAGAACCACCCCAATTGCCACCCCTTAATGGTTTCCACGTAAGTGCCCTCCAGCCACGTTACGTGGGACATCCTGCCCACCATGGCGCCTCCGCACTCCGCTTGGCTGCCCTTCACAACCTTCAACTTGACACTGAAGGTCTTGAGCCACAAGCCGAAGTGGGGCTGGATGGAGAGGAAGGCCTCGCACACGACGATAAACGCGGAGATGTTGAGGATGAAATTCGGGGCCAGATCATGGAAATCTAGGCCATAGTAGAACATGAGCCCCGGGACAAAGGGATGAAGTGGGAAGCCCAGCC
The DNA here is from genome assembly GCF_018294505.1 of Triticum aestivum. Taxonomy (NCBI): domain Eukaryota; kingdom Viridiplantae; phylum Streptophyta; class Magnoliopsida; order Poales; family Poaceae; genus Triticum; species Triticum aestivum. The sequence continues at coordinate 532,538,618 of NC_057801.1, read as the reverse complement.
CGTGGAGGAAATGGGGAAGAAATACTACCCTCTCATGGGGCCTGGGGGTGGGGATGAGCTCTCCCTCGTCGGGGAGCCGGTGTGTGATGTCGCTGGACAAATATCCGGCGTCGCGCAGCTTTTGGATCTGCCCCTCCGTGACGGAGGAGGCCATCCACTTGCCTCCCGCTCCGGACATAGTTGGAGAAGGTTGAGGTGAGAAGTGCGGACTTGGGCGCTGGAGCTCGAGTTCGCGGAGATGGATAAGCCAAGGAGGAAGAAGGCGCAGGTAAAAGGGTTGGATCTTTATCCCCTTATATGGGCGGACGAAAACATGTGTCCCCATCGGCCTGGTAAAACTCGCTTATCTCCCAAGCGTCACAATCAATGGCGCGGTTGGGTTACCCACGTCTGTATTGATGGGAATCTCGGAATAAGGGGAACACGATCTCTGCTTCAACAAGACGTGCCAAGGAAACCACTTCGCTAAACGCGCGAAGATGGAACAATAAAAACAATTTGAGTAAAGGCTTGGTAGTGGTGTGACGTCACGCCACAAAATACGTCAGCAGATTGAGCTTGTGTAATGTTATTCTCTTTATGGTGGTACGTGGAATTTATTTTGCAGAGCCGGACACTATCCTGATGTTCACAATCTTCTATAAATTATTCGGAAGAAGAACCCGCCTTGCAATGCTGAAGACAACATGCGCGCCGGACTCGTCATCATTGAAGCCTGGTTCAGGGGCTACTGAGGGAGTTCCGGACTAGGGGATGTCCGGATAGCCGAACTATCATCATCGGCCGGACTCCAAGGCTATGAAGATACAAGATTGAAGACTTCGTCCCGTGTCCGGATGGGACTTTCCTTGGCGTGGAAGGCAAGCTTGGCGATACGGATATGTAGATCTCCTACCATTGTAACCGACTTTGTGTAACTCTAGCCCTCTCCGGTGTCTATATAAACAGGATGGCTTTAGTCCATAGGACGAAGAACAATCATACCATAGGCTAGCTTCTAGGGTTTAGCCTCCTTGATCTCGTGGTAGATCCACTCTTGTAACACACATCATCAATATTAATCAAGCAGGACGTAGGGTTTTACCTCCATCAAGAGGGCCCGAACCTGGGTAAAACATCGTGCCCCTTGTCTCCTGTTACCATCCGCCTAGACGCACAGTTCGGGACCCCCTACCCGAGATCCGCCGGTTTTGACACCGACACAAAGTATTATTGTTTTTATATCAAATGATAGACTATTGCTTTGAATCACTCATGTCTTAATATTCATGCCATGATTAGATTACATGATCAAGATAATGCTAGGTAGCATTCCACATCAAAAATTAGCTTTTTATCATTTACCTACTCGAGGACGAGCAGGAATTAATCTTGGGGATGCTGATACGTCTCCATCGTATCTATAATTTTTTATTGTTCCATGCCGATATTATTCAACTTTCATATACTTTTGGCAACTTTTTATACTATTTTTGGGACTAACATATTGATCCAGTGCCCAGTGTCAGTTCCTGTTTGTTGCATGTTTTATGTTTCGCAGAAACCCCATATCAAACGGAGTCTAAACGGGATAAAAACGGACGGAGATCATTTTCGAATATTTATGATTTTTGGGAAGAAAAATCAACGCGAGACGGTGCCCGAGGGGGCCACGAGGCAGGGGGCGCACCCCTGACACTCGTGGGCACCCCGTAAGGCAGTTACTGCTCTTCTTTGGCCACAAGTAAGCTAATTTTCGGAGAAAAATCTGGGCGAAGGTTTCAATCTAATCGGAGTTACGGATCTCCGGATAAAAAAGAAACGGTGAAAGGGCAGAATCTGGGAGCGCAGAAATAGAGAGAGACAGAGAGACAGATCCAACCTCGGAGGGCCTCTCACCTCTCCCACGCCATGGGAGCCAAGGACCAGATGGGAAACCCGTCTCCCATCAAGGGAGAGGGTCAAGGAAGAAGAAGAAGAAGGGGGGCTCTCTCCCCCTTGCTTCCGGTGGCGCCGGAACACCGCCAGGGTCCATCATCATCACCGCGATCTTCACCAACACCTCCGCCATCTTCACCAACATCTCCATCACCTTCCCCCATCTATATTCAGCGGTCCACTCTCCCGCAACCTGTTGTACCCTCTACTTGAACATGGTGCTTTATGCTTCATATTATTATCCAATGATGTGTTGCCATCGTATGCTGTCTGAGTAGATTTTCGTTGTCTTATCGGTGATTGATGAATTGCTATGATTGGTTTAATTTTCTTGTGGTTATGTTGCTGTCCTATTGTGCCCTCCATGTCGCGCAAGCATGAGGGATTCCCGCTGTAGGGTGTTGCAATACGTTCATGATTCGCTTATAGTGGGTTTCTTGAGTGACAGAAGCATAAACCCGAGTAAGGGGGTTGTGGCGTATGGCATAAAGGGGACTTGATGCTTTAATGCTATGTTTGGGTTTTACCTTAATGATCTTTAGTAGTTGCGGATGCTTGCTAGAGTTCCAATCATAAGTGCATATGATCCAAGAAGAGAAAGTATGTTAGCTTATGCCTCTCCCACATAAAATTTGCTATCGGTCTAGTAAAGTAGTCAATTGCTTAGGGACAATTCCACAACTCCTACCCCCACTTTTCCACACTCGCTATATTTACTTTATTGCTTCTTGATCTAAACAGCCCCTACTTTTTATTTACATGCTCTTTATTATCTTGCAAACCTATCCACCAGCACCTACAAAGTACTTCTAGTTTCATACGTGTTCTAGGTAAAGCAAACGTTAAGCATGCGTAGAGTTGTATCGGTGGTCAATAGAACTTGAGGGAATATTTGTTATACCTTTAGCTCCTCATTGGGTTCGGCACTCTTACTTATCGGAAGAGGCTACAACTGATCCCCTACACTTGTGGGTTATCATGTATATCCATTAGAGGAAGGAAACGGTCCCATATAATCAAAGCCCCAAACATCAAATGGTTCAATAACAAGAGAATAATTCATAGGCATTTCTTGACGTCTACTAATATTACCAATTCTTTGACATTCGTCACAAGACAAGCCAAACTTACAGACATATTTGAAGAGAGTAGGCCATAAATACCAGATTGCAATACCTTGTGTGCAGTTCTATCTCCAGCATGGTGTCCTCCATATGCCTCAGAGTGACACTTGCGTAGGATCTGTTCATGTTCATGCTCAGCTACACAACGTCTAATAACACCATCTACTCCTTATTTATAAAGGTGTGGGTCATCCCAGAAGTAATGTCTTAAATCATAGAAAAACTTTTTCTTTTGCTGGTATGCGAAACTAGGTGGTATAAATTTAGCAACAACGTAATTAGCATAATCAGCATACCATGGAGCAGTACGAGAAGCATTTATGGCAGCTAATTGTTCATCAGGAAAGCTATCATCAATAGGTAGTGGGTCATCAAGAACATTCTCTGACCTAGACAAGTTGTCTGCAACGGGGTTCTCACCTCCCTTTCTATCAATAATATGCAAATCAAATTCTTGTAGTAGGACAACCCATCTAATAAGTCTAGGTTTAGCATATTTCTTTTCCATAAGATATTTAATAGCAGCATGGTCAGTGTGAATAGTTACTTTAGAATCAACAATAAAAGGTCTGAACTTATCACAAGCAAATACAACTGCTAAAAATTCTTCTTCAGTAGTAGCATAATTTCTCTAAGCACTGTTTAGAGTTTTACTAGCATATTTAATAACATTCAGTTTCTTATCAACCCTTTGTCCTAGAATAGCACCTACGGCATAATCACTAGCATCACACATAATTTCAAAGGGTAAATTCCAATCAGGTGGCTGAACAATAGGTGCAGAAATCAAGCTTTCTTAAGTATTTCAAATGCTTCTACACAATCGTCATCGAAGACAAAGGAATATCTTTTTGTAAGCGATTAGTCAGAGGCCTAGAAATTTTAGAGAAGTCCTTAATGAACCTCCTATAAAAACCGGCATGACCAAGGAAACTTCTTATACCTTTAATGTCCTTGGGACACAACATCTTTTCAATAGCATCAACCTTAGCTTTATCAACTTCAATACCTCTTTCAAAAAATGTATGCCCCAAGACAATGCCTTCATTAACCATAAAGTGGCACTTTCCCAATTCAAGACAAGACTAGTATCTTCGCATCTCTGCAAAACTCGTTCATGGTTTCTCAAGCAATCATCAAAAGAAGATCCATAAACAGAGAAATCATCCCTGAAAACTTTACAAATCTTTTCACAAAAGTCAGAGAATATAGCCATCATGCATCTTTGAAAGGTAGCAGGTGCATTACATAAACCAAAAGGCATACGTCTATAAGCAAAAGTACAGAAAGGGCAAGTAAAAGTGGTCTTTTCTTGATCCTCTGCTGACACAGGTATTTGAGAGAAACCAGAGTAACCATCTAGAAAGAAAAATGTGTATGTTTTGATAATCTTTCTAGCATTTGATCAATAAAAGGTAGAGGGTAATGTGGCACCCCGGCTCAGAGCGACCGGTTTACCCTTGATTGCCAGCCTAGAGACCTTGTCCTCTGGCAACACACAACAACTTGGTACAAAAAAACAACCGCTTTATTCATGCTAGTAGAGCATAGTTCATATTACAACAGTTAGCGAGGCCAAACGGTACACACGGTGTGGCTGAACAATATGTACATTATTTAGTAAACATAAAGGGGCCTCGATCATGACAACTACGCGGCAGCGGAACAACGTCGTAGCGGGACTCCATAGCACAGGGACACCGATGTGGACACGATCTAGACTCGGACAACACTCCTTTCCAACGAGACTTTCCTGAAATCTGGCATGACACGCCAGGTCAGTACATTGAATGTACTTGCAAGCTCACAACAAGCATAAACATGATGACAAACAATATCATGATATTTAACCATTTATTAACAATGCAACCACATATCCAACATGCTTTGACTATGCCCAAGTGTTACTCGTCCCTTGGACTGGCTTACCGGCCGTGATCATTTCCTGACCACAAACGTGATGATCTCAAAAACAAACTCGTGATCCTTACGGTGATCACAACCCGACCAATACATGGCCTGTGATCCTTACGGCAATCACAACCCGACCAATACATGGCTCGTGATCCTTACGACGATCACAACCCGACCAATAAATGGCCTTTGATCCTTACGGCAATCACAACCCGACCAATAAATGGCCCGTGATCCTTACGGCGATCACAACCCGACCACACCTGGTCCAACTCAACACGATGGCCTTACCGCCATCCTCAGTGCAAACTTAGTGTGCAAATTTATTATGTGTTGACCCATGGTGTACCCTACTTTCAAGCCTGTCCGTAACCGTCGACTCAGCTATTGATAGATTAATACACTCTGCAGAGGTAGCGCACTGGACCCACACTACGGAACCCATGGCCTCGCACTTCCATTCGGGTGGACCAACGACATTCCGACGAAACCACTTCATTGTCATGACACTCTCCTGGCTACTCCGACTCGATCCCCATCGGGCTAGTCCTGGGTGGCCCCGTGTCTACCTCAAGGCACCTCGACCACTGTCGTGGCCATGATCCACTCTGGGACCCGGTACCAAAAACTTAACTTAACAACGGGCTCACAAGGTTATGCCTGCTTACCGGGCCAGGGTACATCACACCCATAACCTTCCCTAGATGGAGGCACCGACCAGAGGCACGACAATCAAATGCATTATGGCCGTCCCATACCGGCAAATGTAGTTGCACTGGGAAAAACTCGTTTCAGCAGCACCATGACTCGGTCAACAACATATTCAAGTTGACTTACTTATCAGGTTCAACTTAGGGTGAAAATAACCGGTGTCATAATGCCATGCCATGCATCACCAACATATGCATCACATATCCATGAAAATAACTAAGTCAAGTACGCTCCTACGGAGCCATCATCATCTCATGATACTTCTCTGGTTAAGATCCAACCTCACTTAAACCAGAATCATTTCTAGCAATCTCCTCATTTTTCATCATGCAAGAATAATAATTAAACTGATTATTAATCTCCATGACCATATCATTTTATCATTACTCATAACTAAATTCTTGTTAGCTTATCAACAAGATTCACTTCAAACTTTCTGTAAATCAAGCATTTTAACATGACAAGCATCTAATAGAATTTAATTATCATATTAATAATTTAAATGCATGAATAATCATAAGTTCAAGTAGGAAAATCACAAATATTGAAGTGGCACAATGAAAATGTTATTGTGGCTTGCCTTACTGCTGATGAGGTTCACAAATCTCCTGGTGATCCTCAAGACAAGCTTGCTCTTCTGAAAATAAATAAAACCACAAAAAGAAAACATCAAGAAACCTTCTGAAAATTACCAGAAAATCTAGATAGCAAGAAAAATCCCATCTTTTGGTGTTGTTAGGTTTTTGGACAAAGAACACAATGCAAAAAGAATCAATGCATTTGGACTTATAGATAAAAAGTTATGGCTGTTTGAAGTTTCCTGGATTTAAATGAAATTGAAATAAAAATAAACAGACTGGGGGGGCTGACATCGAAGGCGTAAAAGCCCAGGGCGCCTCCACTCGTACCGCTTCGCGTGCGTACTGAGTGGCTGACTAGCGGGCCCCGCTAGTCAGGCCAGAAGGAGGGGGAGAGGGAAACAGAGGGAGGCGGAGCTTCGCCAGAGCACACGCCGGTGACGAGGGTTCTTGGGGTCAAACGAGAGGGGGGCGAAGAAGAAGAAGATGGCACACCTGCCCGTACCCGTAGCATGGCTAGAGGTGATAGGACGGCGTCGGAAACGGCCTCTCCAGCGGAGGCAGAGGGCAAAGGTCGCCGGAGATGAAGACGACGACGGCTCGGGGCGGCTCCAGGGGCCCCAACAGGGCGGAACGACTTCACCAAAGAGTGTCCGAGGCCCTGGTAGGGTCGCCCTAGCCTGGGAGGGGTCGGATCTGCGGGGACGATCCGGAGGGGATCGCTGGCAAGCTCGGGCTTTGGGACGGAAGCTCGCGGCCTGCCCGGCTAGGCTGCGGCTTCTACTAGTTTGTGGAGGGTGTGGGAGTAGCTGCGGGTGCTCAAGGATGGCTAGGGTGGCGGCATTTATAGGCGGGTGGCCAGAGGGGTTTGGGCTCTGCCGGAGGACACCTGTCCACGGTGCTCGGCGATGAACGGTGCCAGTGAGAGAGGGGGAAGAGGACGGAGATCACGCAGAAACTATTGATGGGTGCGGACGAGCACAGGAGCGAGGGGGAAGACGACGAGCACAGTGTGCCGCGCACTGTGTAGTTGGCCGGACCGTGCCCGTGCCCGCTGCGGCGAGCTCCGGCATCGGCGAGCGCCAGGGGGAGTTAAGGGAGTGGATACGGGGATGGTGGCGAGGTTTGGCATGCTCGGGCGGGCTGGGCAGCGAGCACGCGCTCAACAGAGCACTAGGCGGCATGCAGAGCGTGTGTTTTGCATGCCAGCACGCCCGGACGAATGCGGTCACCGCGTGAACCATGACATCAGGCCACCCTAAGCGCTAACTTGATGTCTGGCGTGTAGTCCTTGGTAGCTTGGAGTGTTACCACGGTTGGGCTTGGATCCAGGTGCAGTACAAATGGATTTGTACTACTAGCAAGTTTCTGGACAGTAACTTTGGAGATTTACTGTGGTCAAACCACTGGGAGTTAAGGGCTGAGCTTTGGAGGCTTGCTTATACTTACTAAGGTAAATAGGCACAAGAAAAACCAGCTACAATGGAGCTAGTAAAATGGTAGTTGCTGTAGAAACTACCATTTCTGTCCAGAAATGAATTTATTTTCTGTAGCCAAAATATTCCAAAGAGTGATGAAATATTTTTCCTGAGAAAGGTGCCCTCGGGTTCCAAGAATAATTGGGATTTTTCTCAGGATTTTTGGGGCAAGAAAAATTAGGGTTGCTTTGGAGCACAAAGGGCTAGCTAGGGTTTTGGATGGCAAAATGAATATTGTTCATTTAAGAAAAATATTCCATGCAATATTTTGAGTTGATCCAGAGGTGAAATGATGGTTTTGAGGAGGAGAGGGAGCACTTGGGTGAAAGTCAAGGGGTACCCAAGTGGTTAAGTCCAAATGAAGTGATTCAAAACTCCAAATTCAAAACCAACTCAACTGAAAACCAGGCAAAGAAAAGAGGGCAAAAACCAGGCTGTCACAAACCTCCCCCACTTAGAATGAATCTCGTCCTCGAGATTCGGTTGCTTGGGAAAACCATTCTGGATAACATGCCCTTAGAAATTCTTCTGATTCCCATGTTGATTCTGACTTTGTGTGATGCTTCCATTGGACTTTGTAAAACTTTAGTGCTTTACTGCGAGTGACTCTTTCCATTTGATCCAAAATTTTCACCGGCCTTTCTTCATACGTTAAGTCCTTTGCCAGCTCTATTTCTGTCAAATCAGTCTTTTTCTCAGGCGATGATATGCACCGTCATAATTGCGAAACATGGAACACGTTGTGCACGTCTGACAATTCGGGGGGTAACTCCAATTGATATGCCACAGCACCCACTCGTCTCATAACGGGAAATGGACCAATAAATCTGGGTGCCAATTTTCCACGAGTTTGAAACCTCTTGACACCTTTCATAGGCATGACTCAAAGATAAACATGTTCTCCGGGTTCCAAGCTGATCTATCGATGCTTTGCATCATAATAACTTTTCTTCCGCGATTTGGCCAATTGCAATCTGTCTTGGATTTCCTTGACTTTCTTTTCGGCTTCCAGCATGAGATCCGTTCCGAAAATATGGCTATCTCCGGTTAGAGACCAATTCAATGGAGTGCGGCACTTACGGCCATACAAAGCTTCATATGGTGACATCTTTAAACTAGTCTGGAAGATATTGTTATATGAGAACTCGGTGTACGACAAGCAATCTTCCCATTTTGGGCCTTGGGCCAAAGCACAGGCTCGCAGCATATCTTCAAGTATTTGATTTACCCGTTCTGTCTATCCATCTGTCTGAGGATGATAAGCGGTACTGTATTTCGATTCCGTCCCTAGGGCTTGATGGAGACGGGACCAAAAAGTGGAGGTAAAAAGTGAACCTCGGTCAGAAGTGATGGTTCGGGGAACTCCATGCAGATTGACTATTATGGATACAAACAGTTGTGCAAGCTCATCTGCTCGATATGAGGTTCTGATCGGGAGGAAGTGGGCTACCTTGGTTAATGTATCCACTATGACCCAGATCGCATCATTGCCTCATCGGGTCTTAGGTAGTCCTGTGATGAAATCCATACAGACATCATCCCATTTCCATTGTGACACTAGCAGCGGTTGGAGAAGTCCGGCTGGCTTCTGATGTTCTGCCTTTACTTTGTTGCATATGTCGCAACAGGCCATGAAATAAGCAATGTCTTTCTTCATTTCATCCCACCAGAATATTTGTCGAAGGTCTTCGTACATTTTTGTACCTCCAGGGTGAATTGAATACGAGGATTCGTGGGCTTCTGACAGGATCTTCTACTTCAAATCCGCTTGATTAGGCACATAAATCCTTCCCCTCAATTGGAGGCTACCGCACTGATCCTTCAAGAAATCGGAAAGCTTGACATGTTTCGGCAAATCGGCATCGCCTGGCTGGGCCTTACAGATTTCTTCCTCAAGAGTAGGGGTAACTTTCAGAATATTGGCAAGGCCAGCCTCAACTATGACCAGGTTGAGCTGAGCAACCTCTTCTTTAAGTTCGGGAGGAAAAGATTCCAATATGACATTTAAACTAACAGGCTTTCGACTGAGCGCATCGGCAACCACGTTGGCCTTACCCGGATGGTAATTTATTCCAAGGTCATAATCCTTGACCAAATCAAGCCATCTTCGTTGACGGAGATTTAAATTCGGCTGAGTAAATATGTATTTGAGGCTTTCGTGATTGGTAAAAATTTGGCACCTTTTTCCGATGAGGTAGTGTCTCCAAATTTTTAAAGCATGAACCACCGTGGCCAATTCCAAATCATGAGTGGGGTAATTCCCCTCGTGGGGTTGTAGCTGCCGTGAGGCATAAGCTGCTACCTTGCCATCTTGCATAAGTACGCATCCCAGTCCTTGCTTGGAAGCGTCACGGTACACATCAAAGCTGCGGTAGATATCTGGAAGTGTTAATACTGGTGCAGTTGTTAGGTGTTTATTTAACTCAGTGAAACTTTTCTCACAGTCCTGAGTCCATTCAAACTTCTTATCCTTTTTGAGTAGCTCTGTCATGGGTTTAGCAATCTTGGAAAACCTTTAATGAAACGGCGGTAATATCCGGCTAATCCAAGAAAACACCGGATTTGAGATACGGTTGCGGCTGGCAACCAATCGAGTACATACTTTACTTTGCTTGGGTCCATGGCTATACCTTTGGCGGATAGCACATGTCCGAGGAATCCAACTTGCTTGATACAAAACTCACATTTACTGAATTTGGTGTATAACTGATGCTCACGGAGTCGCTGTAACACTGCTCGGAGGTGTTCCTTATGCTCTTCTTCATTTCTTGAGTAAATGAGTATATCATCGATGAAGACTACCACGGACTTATCGAGGAAGTCCATCAATACTTTATTCATCATGTGCATGAAGAAAGCAGGGGCGTTGGTGAGGCCAAAAGACATAACTGTATATTCATAGAGACCGTAGCGAGTGGTGAACGCAGCCTTGGGAATATCCTCCTTTTTAACTTTGAGTTGATAATATCCAGTCCGTAAATCAATCTTGGAGAACACCTTGGCCCCACTGAGCTGGTCGAACAAATCATCAATTCTTGGCAGAGGGTATTTGTTTTTGATTGTGACATCATTCAACTGATGGTAATCCACACACATGCGGAGGCTGCCATCTTTCTTGTCCATGAAGATAGCAGGTGATCCCCATGGTGAGGAGCTGGGCCGGATATACCCTTTTTGGAGCATTTCATCAAGCTATTTCTTTAGCCCCACTAATACTGATGACGACATTCGATAATACTTCTTGTGTATTGGTGTGGTTCCGAGAACAATATCTATTGCAAATTCAAGCTCTCGATCAGGTGGCATGCCTGGCAGTTCTTCTGGGAATACATCAGGAAACTCGCTGACCACCGGAATTAACTCCATTTCAGCCATTGCTATAAAGACCATTTCCTTAGTGGGTATGCTTCTACGAGCAATAAATTTTGTAGTTTGTCCCTCTTGGCCGGTCAAGTTGACTTCTCGGGTGGCACAATTTATGTACACTTGATACCGATTCAGCCATTTCATACCCAAGATAACATCCAACTTATTAGACTCAATAAGTATCAAAGAAGTTGGAAACGGACTCCGTTGATATTGACTTCCAAATTGCGGCAGACTAGATTGCTTCTGATTAGAGATCCCGGGGTTTGTACCAGCATATTGTTGCCCAAATGCAAGCAAGGAAAAAAAATTGGGCAACAAAACTCCGAGAAATAAAAGAGTGGGAAGCCCCAGAGTTAAATAAAATTTCTGCGGGTATTGTCGGTGTCAAAACCGGCGGATCTCGGGTAGGGGTCCCGAACTGTGTGTCTAAGGCTAATGGTAACATGAGGCAGGGGACATGATGTTTTACCTAGGTTCGGGCCCTCTCGATGGAGGTAAAACCCTACTTCCTGCTTGATTGATCTTGATGATATGAGTATTACAAGAGTAGATCTACCACGAGATCGTAGAGGCTAAACCCTAGAAGCTAGCCTATGATGATTATGATTGTGTTTCTACGAACTAAACCCTCCGGTTTATATAGACACTGGAGGGGGATAGGGTTTACACAGAGTTGGTTACAAAGAAGGAGATCTAACATCCGGATCGCCAAGCTTGTCTTCCACGCAAAGGAGAGTCCCATCCGGACACGGGACGAAGTCTTGAGTCTTGTATCTTCACGGTCCATCAGTCCGGCCAAAGTATATAGTCCGGCTGTCCGGATACCCCCTAATCCAGGACTCTCTCAGTAGCCCCTGAACCAGGCTTCAATGACGATGAGTCCGGCGCACAGATTGTCTTCGGCCTTGCAAGGCGGGTTCCATCTCCGAATACTCCAAAGTAAACCTCGAACACTTAAATCGTGTCTGGCTCTGCAAGGCAATTTTCACATACCACCGTAGAGAGAACGATTATTCCACAAATATAATCTGCTGACAACTTTAGATAATGTGCCATCACACCATGGTCGAGTCATTATTCGAACCGTTTTCCCACAACCAGCCACCGCACATATTGCGAGGCGGCTTCCTCGGCACGTCTTGTCGAAGCAGAGATCATGTCCCCTTATCATGGGATTCTCATCAATACGGGTACGGGTTACCCCACCACGCCATCAATCGTGGCACTTGGGAAATAAGTGATTCTCAACCAATAAGTGGGGAGGCGCACCGTTTTCGTAGCCTCTATAAAGGGATAAGGATCCCCCATTTTTACCCACGCCTTCTTCCTCCTTTGCTTATCCATTCTCACACCCTCGAGCTCCAGCACCCTAGTTCACACCTTATCCACACAGCCAAACATGTCCGGAGCGGGAGGCAGGTGGGTGGCCTCTGCCGTCAAGGAGAAGAACATTGCGAAGCTCCGGGCAGCCGGATACTTGGCGCAGATATTGTGCACCGGCTCCCGGACACAGGGCAGATCATTCCAACTCCAGGACCCCACGAGAGGGTCGTGTTCCTCGCCCATTTCGTCCGTGGACTGGGATTTCCACTTCATCCCTTTGTCCGCGGGCTCATGTTTTACTATGGGCTGGAATTCCATGATCTAGCCCCAAATTTCGTCCTCAACATCTCGGCGTTTATCGTCATGTGCGAGGCCTTCCTCCGCATCAAGCCCCACTTCGGCCTGTGGCTACGGATCTTCTGTGTGATGCCGAAGATCGTGAGCGGCCAGCAAGCGGAGTGTGGAGGCTCCATGGTGGGCAGGATGCCCAATGTTACCTGGCTCGACGGCTCCTTCACGGAGACCGTGAAAGGGTGGCAATCGGGGTGGTTCTACATCACCAAGTCGCGCAACGCCAACTAGGCGGTGGCCCTCGAATTCCGATCCGGAATTCCCATGCGGCTCACTTCCTGGGAAAAGAAGGGCCTGGCCTGGGGCGAACCTACGGAGCTGACAGGACTTTAGAACTACATTAAAACATGATGGACAAGAAGATCAAACTTGTCAACGTGGTCCAGGTCATGCTCTTCTGCTGAATCCTTCCGTGCCAAAGACGGGCATTCAATCTGTGGGAGTTCGATCCGGCTGAACACCAAACACTTCAAGAGCTTTACGGCACGACGCACAAGGACGCATGGAAGGTGCTATTCAAGGCCTCCGAAATACCTCCTCCCACATCCGAGGACCGCGGACTCCACGCCACGCGGCTCGCCCATCCGGTGAGTTTTCTGACCATCACCAGGTGTACCTGTCCCAGCATACTCATGGGAGGATTTTAAGTCATCGTGTGTATTGAATCAGAATTACGTGGTGACAGCAGAGCGGATCGACTATCCGGCTCCACTGCCGTAAGATCCAACAACCGCTCTCCTGATGGAGATGCTAGTCTCGGCGCCTTACAAGGTGCCGGAAAAGAAGGCTGAAAAGAAGGCCACAGAGACCAGGAAGGGTCTCCGGCGTTAGGTCACACCGGACGCCTCGTCCGAAGACGACGAGGCACGCTCCTCCCACAAAGGGGGGAGGAGAAGAAAAGGGCTGAGGGAGTCCTGGATTAGGGGGTATCCGGATAGCCAGACTGTGTACTACGTCCGGACTATTGAAGCGTGAAGATACAAGACTCAAGACTTCGGCCCGTGTCCGGATGGGACTCTCCTTTGCATGGAAGACAAGCTTGGCGATCCGGATATTGTGTTTCCTTTCTTGTAACCGACTCCATGTAAACCCTAGCCCTCTCCAGTGTCTATTTAAACTGGAGAGGTCGGTCCTTAGAAGGCCGATCACAATTACAATCATACCATCATAGGCTAGCTCTTAGGGTTTAGCCTCTACGATCTCGTGGTAGATCTACTCTTGTACTACCCATATCATCAATATTAATCAAGCAGGAAGGACGGTTTTACCTCCATCGAGAGGGCCCAAACCTGGGTAAACATCTGTGTCCCTTGCTTCGTGTTACCATCAGCCTTGACGCACAGATCGGGACCCCCTACCCGAGATCCGCCGGTTTTGACACCGACATTGGTGCTTTCATTGAGAGTTCCTTTGTGACGTCACCGCAAGGCTCGATGGCTCCTTCAATCATCGTCAGCAACACGGTCCAGGGTGAGACTTTCCTCCCCGGACAGATCTTCGTGTTCGGCGGCTTCGCACTGCGGGCCAATTCACTTGGCCATCTGGAGCAGATCGACAGCTACGCCCCTGGCCACCAAATCAGGTTCGGAAACCTAAACTACACGACGGATATCCGCGGGTACTTGATCTTCGACGGGTTCGGGCCCGCGCCGGGAGCACCGGACAGTCACGATGAGCATGGCCTTGACCTGCTGTCAGACAATGCTTGGGATATCGCCCCTGCAGTAGCCCCAGACTCAAATCCGGAGCAGGCTGTGTTGCCTAGGGACGGAGGGATGGACCCCGCCCCGTAGGCCGTACCCTCATCGGCGGTGGAGCCGAACACAGGCCTCGCTTCTGAGGAATCCTATGATTCCGGACCCCCGGATTCGTATCCGGTTGTAGGATCCAGTTCGCGTGTTCCCGAGCTCGCCGAGCCTGGTTGGGCTCCGGTAATGGAGTTCACTGCTGCGGACATCTTTCAACACTCGCCCTTTGGCGACATGCTGAACTCATTAAAGTCTCTCTCTCTCTTTCTCTCTCTCTCTATCAGGAGGCTCCCGACCGAACTATGTCTGGCTCGAGTGGGAGGCAGGCGACGAAGGAATTCGCTGCCCACCCACCACCCACTTCATGGTTACGGTTGACGATTTAACCGACGCGCTTGACTTCTATTCCGAAGCCATCGACGGTATGGACGACGATGCAGGAGAAGATTCAGAACCAATGGGGCGTCGGACTTCCGCCTCGTCACACGACATATACATGGTGGATACGCCCAAGGAGGACGACGGTGACAACCTGGAAGATAAAACCCCCGGGCAAAAGCCAAAGCAACGGCGCAGACGCTGTTCCAAGTCCAACAATAGTAAAAATATCAGCAAGAGCGCCAGAAGGATCGATACTCCGGTCAACCCCGGAGGCAACAACGACCATACGGAACCAGCGATGGAGCAGGACGACCCAGGTCACGCCAAACACAATTAAGAGCAGACGCCCGAAGACAATGATCCAAAGGGACGAGTTCATCAAACTAGCCCAGGACAAGAAGACAGTCCGGTTGATGACGCATTCATCATTCTGGAAGAATGCGTGGAATGAGGTAACCTCCACAAAAATCTTATGGCCACAGCGAGAAGTCTGAAGAAGCAGAAGCAACGGCTTAAAGCCGCACAGGAAATGCTCAATCATAGATGGAACAAAGTGCTTGACACTGAAGAAAGATATGGCGACGGTCGCCATACAAAGAGCTACCCAAAACGTAAGCTACTGCCAGAATTCGACGACGAGGCCGTTCCACCAAAGAGTAACATGACCAGGAGACCGGGCATACCACTCCATAACCGCAACAAAGCAGCTACAGACGCCGCACACGACCTACGTGAGCACCTGGATAAGAAAGCTGGTGCAGCTAGGTCCATCTACGGATCTAAAGGACACACCCCGGCGAGGGACTATAGTCACCACAACGATTACACCAACCAAATACCAGTTCGGAATAAACACCGAACACAACAACAGCCGACAACATGCCACAATACGTCCAGATACAAAGGGGCTGCTCACCCCTTGTGCTTTACTGATGAAGTACTGGACCACGAATTTCCATAGGGCTTTAAACCTGTGAACATAGAGGCATACGACAGAACGACAGACCCAGGGGTCTGGATAGAGGACTTTATCCTACATATACACATGGCTCATGGGGATGACCTCCACACCATCAAATACCTTCCCCTCAAACTAAAGGGACTAGCTAGACACTGGTTGAAAAGCCTCCCCGAAAATTCAATTGGGAGTTGGGAAGAACTCGAAGACGCCTTCAGGGACTTATGTCCGGCCTCCGGATGCTGACAATTTAAGTCACATAGTCCAACAGCCCGGAGAGTCCGCCCACAAGCTTTGGAACAGATTCCTCACTAAGAAGAATCAAATTGTCGATTGTCCGGATGCCGAAGCCTTAGCGGCATTCAAACACAGCATCCGTGATGAGTGGCTCGCCAGACACCTCAGCCAAGAAAAGCCAAGGACAATGGCAGCCCTCACAAGCCTTATGACCCGCTTTTGCACGAGAGAAGATAGCTGGCTAGCCCGTAAAGGCACCAGCGACCCCAGCACATCTGAAATAAGGGATGGCAACGGGAAGCCACGGCGTAATAAAAATAAACGCCAAAACAAGGAAGAGAGCCCGGATAACACAACTGTTAATGCCGGATTCAGGGGCTCTCGACCTAATCAGCAAAATAAGCCATCTAAAGGCAGTAAAGAGGGATCGTCCGGACTGAATAGAGTCCTAGACAGATTGTGCCAAATCCATGGCACCCCTGACAAGCCTGCAAACCACACGCACAGAGAGTGGTGGGTCTTCAAGCAGGCCGGCAAATTGAATGCCGAACACAAGGGAAGGGAAACACCAAGTGAGGACGAGGATGAACCTCGCCTGCCGAACACTGCGAGACAGAAAAAATTCCCGCCAGAGGTTAAAACAGTAAACATGATCCACACGACTCATACATCCATGAGAGGGCACGAACACGCGCATAGAGACGCGCACGATATAGAGCCCGTCATACCCACACCTAACTACTGGATGTCTTATCCGATCACTTTTGATCACTTGGACGGCCGGACTAGTATTCGGCGCGGCGGATCAGAGGCCTTGGTGCTTGACCCAATGATCAACGGATACCGTCTCACCCGGGTCCTCATGGACGGCGGCAGTAGTCTCAATTTAATATACGAGGACACTGTCTGTAGGATGGGGATAAACCCATCCAGAATCAGCCAAAGCAACACCACCTTTGAAGGGGTGATACCAGGCATCGAAGCCTACAACAGGGGCTCCGTCATACTGGAGGTAACATTCGGCTCTCCAGGCAACTCTAGAAGCGAAGAACTACTCTTCATCATCGCAACCTTCCAAAGCAAATATCACGCAGTGCTTGAAAGAATGGCCTTTGCCCGCTTCAACGCATTGCCGCACTATGGCTACCTTAGACTTAAGATGCCCGGTCCACGTGGTGTCATCACCGTCAGCGGAATAACAGAGTGCTCTTCACGGGCAGAGGAACACGCGACAGCCCTCGCGGCCGGACTATAAGCGACCTCCAACATCAAAAAAATAAAATAAAAAATATGACTGGTCGTTAAGACCATGGACACGGTTAGACGAGTTCGGTAGCTCAGATCAAACCAGGGCACCCTATATTTAATCCTATAGCGGATACCAGGGGCTATAACTACCTAATAAAGCCCCACACTTGGCTCAACCCTATTGGCAGGCCAACAGCTTACACTTTTACTATCCATCGCGTACTAACGTTGTAACCTCCTATGAGTTTTCTTTTTCCACATAGAACGTTCGCGCGATACCCTTCCAGGATACGGCACAACGGAGACAAAGGCGCAGACGTGTAGCAGGGCCTCGTTCCACATGTTTCTTTTTAGATTAAGCCCCTGTGTAAACCTTTTCTATTGCCTCTTGTTGTTTAACCATCCCATGGGTTCCATACCCACATAGGATACTTCCGTTTTTGGCATTTCGCCACGACATATTAACGCACATACCTGGAAACACAGGGTTTACAATGAATATGCACTCTTGAGCCCATCATCTATTATAAAGTCCGAATACCTTTGGGAGTGTTCGGCGTCACGAGTTAGGCCTTATATGCATCAGCTCCGAATCATGTCTTTGGTCAAATGTTGGGTTTGCCCGGCTCCATTATTATCGGCTAAGGTGGCCAAAGGAGAACTACTGCGATTGTGCCCTGGTTATTCCGGACGAGCACCTCAGTAGAGAAAGCCGAAAACTGACTGTCATGATGCAGCGAGAGACTGTTCAACCACTTGGGGACTCATCGGAATCTTTCGGATTCCTCCGCATTAACGAAGGGCCATTTCCCGACCATGTACACACGCGCCCGTATTTGGATGCACGCGACGGTACCAGGGGCTAAATAGTTGCCCCAACGTTAAACTCTCGTGGCTAAGCGAAAGTGTTACAGCTATATAGTCCGGATGCCTAGTTCGACGTGCGATCACCTCCTTAATGGACCAAGGCGTTGGATCAAGTGTGATTAAGCACATTTTTCGCGAACACCCCCGCATTATATGCGTGGGGGCTGAAGCCAACGACTGCTAACTTTTGGATTAAACACACACACACACACACACACACACACATATATATATATATATAAACGGCCACACAAGGTACACAATCATATTTTCGGGATAAATATAGCCTTATAATCAAAATAAACATTGTTTTTACAATAATTCGACTCATCACTCGAACAAAACATTCTTCGAGCACTGCGTCTCTATCAGGCGAGCACCCTCTGTGACCTGTGCCAAGTAGTGCTCGGCGGGATATTGGCCCCCTATCGGATCCTGGGACGCTATAATGGTGGCATCCATATCCATCCAATAGGCTTTCACGCGGGCAAGAGTCATCCGTGCACCCTCTATACATGCCGACCTCCTCATGGCATCGATCCGAGGCACGGCCCCAAGGAACTATTGCACCAAACCAAAGTAACTGTCCGGCTGAGGCCCCTTTGGCCAAAGATGGTCTATTACAGACCGCATTGCAAGCCCGGACAACCTGTAAAGCTCCGCTACAGCAGCCATCTTGTCACTTAACGGCAGCGGGCGAGTGGGAGCATGGAATTGCGACCAGAAAAGCTTCTACACTTCCTTGTCACCTTGACCTTTGAAGAAGTCGGCACCGTCGGCCGTACTCTTTGTCAAATCCGCATATGCGTCCGCAAGACTCCAGCGTCCATCCAGGGGAGCGTACTTCGGATCGAAAAATTTCGTCCATAGCAAATAGGAGCCCCCAGCCGCGATTTCACCGGCCTGTTGAAGCTCCTCCCGCGCCCCCCTGAGCTTGGTCCGGATTTCCTTGGTGGCATTCAGTGCCTTGTTCAGTTCGGCCGAATTATCCTCATGTTCCTTTTTAAGGAGCTCATACCGGTCAGCGGCATTTTTTAACTCAATAGCCATTTCGCCTATCTTTTCCTCGCTTCGGCGATGTGCAGCCTGTTCGGCCCTCAATTCCTCGGCCACCTTTAGGACAACCGCATTTCTCACCCGAGCTTGTTCCTTGGCTTGAGCAAGCTCCGGCCTCATGGCCTCCACGGCAGCAGCACCATCTGCAGTCCAAACATATTACATCAATATAATGCCACCTTCATATTTTCCTATACAAGGGAAGGCAGGACACATACCTTGTGATTTGTCCAGCCGCTCATTCACCAGCGTGATATCGGCATCAATCGACCCAATTTCCTCGTTAGTTCGGCAACTTCAACGGACTGGCCGGCGTCTGGACCCACAGGTACCTGCACATATTTACAGCACAATCATTGGTTTATGATCCCCCGTTTGCTGCCTAGGGCGGGCAACCAGAGTCTCAGGGGCTACTATCTATATGGAGCACACCTAGCGCATGCTTCACAGCCAAAGAAATAGTGTATTCTTCATTACGTACCTCAAAGCCTCTGAGCAGGCTGGTGAATGCTTCATTCAAACTGCTTGTAGCAGATGAAATCTTCTTGAGCACCATGCTCATTAACAAACGGTGCTCCTCCAAGAGCGCAACTCTCTCCAGTAAGCCCGTCAGTATGTCCGGTCGGACATTGAACTGCGCCGGACCCTTTCCATCACCCCCATGTGAGCCAAATGCTCCGAACTCAGGGCGGCTAATGTATTGGCTTCCGGCTTCAACAGATCCGGGCTCCTCCATGACGACGCCTCGGTGTCGCCCACTTCATGAATCAGAGAGGCGGGTGGGGTCTCACTTTCCAACATCTCCGGAGGGAGGTCCCCCTAAGACAAACCCTGTTGAGAAGAGCTGCTGGCCGGACTGCAAAAAGTTGAATCCTGGTTAATGATCTAGGATAAACACAGTACCTTCGGATTGTAAATTGACTTACAGCTCGGTGGAGGGATGGGCCGTTGGAGGGCATGATGCGGTGAGGGTGCACGTCGGAACAAGGCCCCCTGGGGATGTCTTTTTCCCTGGTTTGGGCATCTCCACCTCCAAGTCTTCGGAGGCATCCCTCTTGTTCCCGCGTGGGGAGGAGGCCTTAGCCTCCCTTTCCTGACCATCCTCCTTAGGGGAGGCAACAATTCCCCCGGTTCGGATGCGTTGCGTGTGGGGTTTGGATTCTTCGTTCTTCCCCTTGTCTTTCCCCGAGGGCATCCTGCTGAGTACCCGGTCAAGCATCTTGGCCATGGTGGGTGTCGGTGTCAAAACCGGCGGATCTCGGGTAGGGGGTCCCGAACTGTGCGTCTAGGCGGATGGTAACAGGAGATAAGGGGCACGATGTTTTACCCAGGTTCAGGCCCTCTTGATGGAGGTAAAACCCTACGTCCTGCTTGATTAATATTGATGATGTGTGTTACAAGAGTGGATCTACCACGAGATCAAGGAGGCTAAACCCTAGAAGCTAGCCTATGGTATGATTGTTGTTCGTCCTATGGACTAAAGCCATCCGGTTTATATAGACACCGGAGAGGGCTAGGGTTACACAAAGTCGGTTACAATGGTAGGAGATCTACATATCCGTATCGCCAAGCTTGCCTTCCACGCCAAGGAAAGTCCCATCCGGACACGGGACGAAGTCTTCAATCTTGTATCTTCATAGTCTTGGAGTCTGGCCGATGATGATAGTTCGGCTATCCGGACACCCCCTAGTCCGGAACTCCCTCAGTGGGACCAGGAGAACCCTCGGGAAGGGCGCTGGACACCTGATTCTCTCCGCCTTGCTGAGCCATTCCTGGCCACGGATGATTTTCAGAATAAACAACTATGACAAACTCAAAACAAGGTGTCCGGTGTCAAGATTACTTACTTGGGTATCTAGGCGATTGCAGCTTAGGCCCGCATCCTCGGTGGTGTCCGGACACTCTACTTTCTGTTCGAAGAATAATTTGCACATCTCCTCGAGCTTCAAGCCGAAGAAGTGCTTGACAGTCCGCGGACCTTCCGGATTGAACTCCCACATCCGGAGAGGCCGACGTTGGCACGGCAACATCCGTCGGATTAGCATCACTTGCATTATGCTGACAAGGTTAATGTCCCTCTCAAGGAGCTCCTGGATGCGATTCTGCAGTACTAGTACATCACCGGCGGGCCCCCAATTCCGCCCTACGTCGTTCCAAGACACTAGCTATGATGGGGGGTCCGAGAAGAACTTAGGAGCGGCCACCCACTTTGTGGCTCTCGGAGCCGTGACATAAAACCACCTCCGTTGCTATACATCGGATACTTCCGAGAAAGAACCCTCTGGCCATGGGGCATCGGTGTTCCTGGTTATTACGGCGCCTCCGCACTCCGCATGTCGCCCCTCGATCATCTTCGGCTTCACATTGAAGGTCTTAAGCCATAATCCGAAGTGTGGGGTGACATGGAGAAAAGCCTCGCACACGATGATGAATGACGAGATATGGAGGATGGCGTCTGGAGCCAAATCATGAAAATCAAACCCATAATAGAACATGAGCCCCTGGACAAAAATGACGCACTCATTAGGCTCCGATGTGGGGATGACTTGCCCTGGAGCAGGAAGCCGGTGCTGAATATTGGCGGTCAGGTATCCGAATCGAGGAAGCCACCCATCAGCCATGAGGGGCAGATCCAGACATATTGGAGGATCTAGGGTATCGAAGCTTGGGTTTCGGGTGTTAGAACTAGAGGTACGAGAAGGCGCGAGGAAGGTGGAAAAGAGGCATCGGCCTCGACCCCTTTATAAAGAGGGTGAATATCAAGTGTCCTCGCTGTGACCATTTGAGGCTTATCTGAAAACACACGGAGTTATACCAACGGCCGTCGTGGGGTCACGCACGCCCATATTAATGGAAAATCTCGTAATAAGAGGAACACGATCTCTGCCTCGATGGGACATGCCAATAAAACTGCCTCGTAACACGAGTTGTTGTGGGGTAAGAAACGCCGATTCGCGTTGGACCAGGCCACGATGCACGGGCACGACGCACGAAGATTGCCAGCAGATCAGATTTATGCCATGTGAAGATCATCTTGCAGATCCGGACACGGTCTACGTGTTCGATAATTACTTTGGAGTACTCGGAGAAGGAACCCACCTTGCAATGCTGAAGACAATACTGCATGCCGGACTCATCGTCATTGAAGCCTCGTTCAGGGGCTACTGAGGGAGTCCTGGATTAGGTGGTATCCGGACAGCCGGACTATGTACAACATCCGGACTATTGAAGCGTGAAGGTACAAGACTCAAGACTTCGGCCTGTGTCCGGATGGGACTCTCCTTTGCATGGAAAACAAGCTTGGCGATCCGGATATTGTGTTTCCTTTCTTGTAACCGACTCCATGTAAAACCTAGCCCTCTCCGGTGTCTATATAAATCAGAGAGGTTGGTCCTTAGAAGGCCGATCACAATTACAATCATACCATCATAGGCTAGCTCTTAGGGTTTAGCCTCTACGATCTCGTGGTAGATCTACTCTTGTACTACCCATATCATCAATATTAATCAAGCAGGAAGTAGGGTTTTACCTCCATCCAGAGGGCCCGAACCTGGGTAAACATCTGTGTCCCTTGCTTCCTGTTACCATCATCCTTGACGGACATATTGGGATCCCCTACCTGAGATCCGCCGGTTTTGACACCGACAAGGGGCGCCCCATCCGGGGAGGCCGAGGGGTCTAAGAGGGCGGCCCTGGGAACCAGGAAGGGTCCCCGGCGCAAGGTCGTCATAGACTCGTCCTCCGAGGATGACGAGGCAGATTCCTCCCACGGAGGCGGGGGAAACATGAAGGAATTCCACCTCCCCATGTTGGGGAGGAGAAGAAAAGGAAAGCCGCCCCGCAGGGGGAGGCTAGGACACCAAAGAAGGGAAAGGCGTCCCTTCCAGATCACTCCACCACGGCCACTTACAGCGAGGAGGAGTGACTGCCAAGGGGCAAGCCCCTGGTGAGATCGTAAGTATCCGCACTTTGTAATACTTTAGTGCGACTTAGCTTCATAGTTTGTTATAACGCCGAACACGTATATGCAGTCCGGCCAGGGCTCATCCCGAGGTATCCTCTTTGGATGGGTATCTGAGCGATTCGGCGATGAATTCGCTCCCGACGGCTACCTCCCATCGGCCCGCGGATGACACGGAGGTGTGGTCCCAAAGGGTACCAGAGCAGGGGGAGGCGGGTCCAGAGACGCCCAAAGGCGAAATTCCAGACGCCGTGCACATGGGGAGTCAGATCCCCGTAGATTATGCTGATGAGAGCCGCAGCAAGTTGGGCTCCCGGCCAGACACTGTACCATAACCTCCAAAGGTTCCGGATTCCGGTAGGCAGCCCCTCGCTAAGGAGGGCGAGCCGGCCATGCCGATGACTTCTCTTGCACCAGAGGCGTCGGATAGTCTGCTGGAAGTGCTTTGCGGCGCTTCCATGGATGAAGAGCACCGTACTCTTATGAGTGCGGCGATTCAGAAGGTTCGGTCCGCCAAAAGCGGATTGACCGAAGCTTGCACCAGCCACCTAATAGGTTTTGAGGTAAGTAATCAAAAGTGTGAGAAATTATCACCCAATAGACAGTAGCCCCTGATACTCTATTTGGTGTTCGGAAAGAGAAGCCAAACGGAGGGTCAACTCTAGACCGCAGGAGTCTAACAGTATGTGTCTATGTGAATAAGCAGGCAGTGCTGCTTGCCGCTGCTGCCCGCACAGCAGAGGTCACCGGACTCAAACGGGACCTGGAGCAGGCCGAAGAGGAGCTCAGCCTCACGAAGAGGCAGCTCAAAGAGAACAAAGGTGAGTGATACCCCGTTCACATATCATATAGAGGAGAAAAAATTGGTGACACTAACAAAAAGTGTCATGATTTTGTAATAGGGGCCACGAACGAAGTGGCGGTCCTGAAGAAAGCGCTATCTGAGGCCGAAGACAAGCGGCCACGGAGCGCATTGAGCGTGAAAAGCAAGATGCTAGGGTGGGCGAGGTACAACAAGAGCTCCAGGAGCTCGGCAAGAAGTTTGAGTCCTTGGAGCGTGACTTCAAGACGAAAGAGTCTGAGCTTGTGAAGGCCCTTTTGAGCATGAAAGACGCCAAGGCCGAAGCCCAAAAGACCCAGTAGGAAATCCAGGCGGCCAAGAAGATAGCGACAGGTAAGGCATTCATTATGCAAAGCAAGCATGTGGAGGAGACATTTCTTTTACTTACCCGAATTCGGAGCTCTCTAGGGGCATTCACAGATCTGCCATGTAGCATATCAGATGCCACGGAGTTCTACCATGCCGAAGAGGGGAGCTCAACGGAGAAGCTGTTCTGGTCCCAGTATGCTGGAGCCAAACACCCAATGCCTCTGAGTGACCAACTGAAGCAATTGGTTGAACTCCACAGGGCGGCCGAAGTGGCCATGAAGGATTTCATAGTCCGGATGTGGCCTGGTGAGCCCCTACCCGTCAGCTACTTCGGCCTTATAAAGCGGATGGTAAATGCCTATCTGCGGCTTGAAGTTATCAAGCGATCCGTTTGCATTGAGGGTGCCCGCCGGGCCTTTGCCCGTGCGAAGATGCATTGGTCCAAGCTGGATGCAGAGAACCTGGTGAAGGATGGACCGCCGGAGGGCAAGGCGCATCGCTACCCCGTGAAATATTATGATGGCATTATGAAAGGCGCTTGCCTCGTGGCCGATGAATGTACCAAAGACACAATCTTTGAGTGAATGTACTCATGTCATCTTTGTAATATTAAAACGAATTTGTTTGCGCTATATGGCGCTTTGTTGATTTAAAATATTATCTTCTGTGCGGCTGTTTATAAAATTCTGAGTGTAGGCCAGTTGTCGGCTTCCGCCCCCATGTAACTAGTACCGGGGTGTTCGTGGAAAACCCAGACACTCTTTATCCAAATTCTGGTCCTTTAAGGAGGTGTTTGGCGCAGTGAACAAGGCAATCGGACTATGCGGCTTTATAACTCTCACTTAGCCATAGAAGTCTACAATTTTAAATTTCGACGAAGCCCCTAGAATTCGGAAAGCCGAATTGGGGCGCTATACACGCCTAAATCAGACAAGGCCAATTCCTCGCCTGAAGCGGAAAAATCTTTAAGGATTTAAGACCTCTCGAACAGCGACCAGCTCTCGCCGCATCATGACAGTCAGTTTTCGGCTTTCTCTACTGAGGTGCTCGTCCGGAAGAACCGGGACACAATCGCAGTAGTTCTCCCTGCGCTACCTTAGCCGATATAACGGAACGTAAGGTACCAAAAGAAGAGAGCCGGGCAAACCCAACTATTGACCCAAGACATGATTCGGAGCTGATGCATATAGTGCTATAAGTTTGGGGTGCCGCACTATTGAAAGTGTTCGGACTTATCTTGCCTTATTGTGGGGCACCGTAAAAAGCCCCTGGCAAACTAAACGTACCAAAGTGTACGGATTCAATATTAAATAAACATTTTTAGGGAAAATGTGAAGATAGGAATAATAAGCTGACACTATATATTATTTCCCATTGATAAATAATACGTCCAAGCGTATGTGTACAATTAATGCATTAAGCAGAAGCAAATAGGATTATTTGACATGTCCTATCCAAGGGTGGGCCGCATGAGGGTATGTAAAACAGGTATAACGATTATTGACCGATACCACCTAGGTAATCCCCGTGTGCGCAAAGCCTTTTGCCTCCTTTGTTTTCTCTCCTGTGATAAGCCTGATGATCTAGTCTTCTGAGGGGGCTGCTCGAAAGTAGGGTCCTGAATGAGAAAGAAGGTTATTTAAGGTATGTGGCGGTTGAACCGCGCTGTGGACCGCGTCACCGTTCCGCCTCCGCCTATGCCCATGGTATTTTGAGTGCATAATTGTGTACGCGCGACGCAAATGCTGCCTGAATGGGGCTAGGGCGGAGGCTGGACTGCTAGTCGTGCTCTTGGCGTGCGTGGAGATCCTGTTGCAGGGTACTCCGGATTCGCTTGACGGTGTTCGGGGTTGTTGTCGCCGGATTGGTAGTTTGCCGGAGAAGGCTGCTGTGTACTTCTGCGGCGAGGGCCGCAGTGTGCTCTTCTGTAGGGAGAGAGCGGTCTGTGTTTCCATTGACTGTTATAACCCCGCGAGGTCCTGGCATCTTGAGCTTGAGGTATGTGTAGTGTGGTACCGCATTGAATCGAGCGAATGCGGTTCGTCCAAGCAGTGCATGATAGCCACTACGGAAAGGGACAATATCGAAGATTAACTCCTTGCTTCGGAAGTTATCCAGGGATCCCAAGACCACTTCCAGTGTTATGGAGCCCGTACAACGGGCCTCTACTCTTGGAATTACACCTTTGAAGGTGGTTTTTGTGGGCTTGATCCTTGAAGGATCGATGCCCATTTTGCGCACTGTGTCCTGATAAAGCAGGTCCAGGCTACTGCCACCATCCATTAGGACTCGCGTGAGGTGGAATCCGTCAATGATTGGGTCTAGGACCAATGCGGCTGAACCGCCATGACGGATGCTGGTAGGGTGATCCCTACGATCAAAAGTGATCGGACAGGCTGACCATGGGTTGAACTTTGGGGCGACTGGCTCCATTGCATAGACGTCCCTTAGTGCTCGCTTTCGTTACCGTTTAGGAATGTGGGTGGCATAGATCATATTGACTGTTTTCACCTGGGGAGGAAATTTCTTCTGTCCCCCCATGTTCGGACGCCGGGGCTCATCGTCATCGTTGTTGTGCAGCCCCTTATCCCTGTTCTCGGAATTTATTTTGCTGGCCTGTTTGAACACCCAACAATCTCTGTTAGTGTGGTTTGCTGGCTTATCAGGGGTGCCGTGAATTTGGCACGAGCAATCAAGTATGCGGTCCAGACTGGACGATCCCTGATTGTTTCCTTTGAACGGCTTTTTCCGCTGACCGGATTTTGAGCCACTGAATCCGGCGTTGACTGCCGTGTCTTCGGTGTTGTCGCCATTGTTCTGACGCTTGTGTCCGTTGCACCGTGGATTGCCGTTACTATCGCGGACGTCTGACGTGCCGGAGGATCTAGGCGTGGTGCTACCGCGAGCCAACCAGCTATCCTCGCCCGCGCAGAAGCGGGTCATGAGTGTCGTGAGGGCCGCCATGGACTTCGGTTTTTCTTGGCCGAGGTGTCGGGCGAGCCACTCGTCGCGGATATTATGCTTAAAGGCCGCCAAGGCTTCGGCGTCCGGACAGTCGACAAGTTGGTTCTTTTTAGTTAGGAACCGAGCCCAGAATTTCTAGGCTGACCCTGCAGGCTATTGGGTAATGTGACTCAAGTCGTCAGCATCTGGTGGTCGCACGTAGGTGCCTTGGAAGTTGTCGAGGAACGCGTCCTCCAGGTTTTCCCAACTGCCGATGGAATTTGCCGGCAGGCTATTCAGCCAGTGTCGGGCCGGTCCTATGAGTTTAAGGGGAAGATACTTGATGGCATGTAGATCGTCACCGCGGGCCATGTGAATGTGGAGAAGGAAACCTTCGATCCATACTGCGGCGTCTGTTGTGCCATCGTATGATTCGATGTTTACGGGTTTAAACCCTTCTGGGAATACGTGATCCATTACTTCGTCTATGAAGCAGAAGGGGTGTGCGGCGCCTCTATGCCGGGCTATGTTGCCACGCAGTTCGAATAAGTCTGGTCGGCTATGTTCGTCCCGGCCGACCTTGCTAATAGTGTATCCGGCATGATGATCATCGTCACGTGTTGGGGCGTGCCCCCGTGATCCGTAGATTGATCTTGGCTGTCTTGCCTTGTTTTCGAGTATGTCTCGCAGGTCCTGCCTATTGCCCTGGGCCGTAGTGTATTGGCGTGGGGGTGCGGGCTGGTATTCGGGCTGATATGCCGTTTTATCCTGGCCACGAGGTGGCCAGTCAGCCTCATCCTGTGCTGCTAGTATAGGCTCCTCCTCGAGTTGAGGTAGCAACTTGTGCTTTGGGTAACCTTTGGTGTGGCGCTCGAGTCCATATTCCTCGGCTGCCAGTACTTCAGTCCATCTCTCTGTGAGCAGATCTTGATCATCTTGGAGCTACTGCTGCTTCTTTTTTAGGCTCCTCGAAGTGGCCATAAGCCGGCGCTTGAAGCGCTCCTCCTCTACAGGATCCTCAGGCATGCCGAATTCATCGTCGCCGAGGCTCACCTCGTCTTTGGAGGGGGGCATGTAGTTGTCCTCCTCCGGGTATCCGTCTGTTGCCTGTTCGTCTGGGCTGACTTGCCCGTCTTCCTGTTCGTCCTGCTCGAAGGCAGGTTGATCGGGGTTGTATTCATCTTTGGAACCATCCGGATTGTTTTCGTCTCCTGTGCCGGTATTGCTTTGGCGGGGCTTGGAGCGGCGCCAATGACGCCCATGCTTTGCTTTCTTCCTTGAGGGGTTATCCTCCATTTCCTCATCGCCATTGGTTTCTTTCGGACTGTCCACCATACATATATCATACGAGGAGGTGCCTGTCCAGCGCCCCGTGGGCGGTGGTTCCAATTCTTCTCCTGCATCGCCGTCCACACCATCGGTGTCTTCAGAGTCGAAGTCAAGCACATCGGTCAAATCATCGACAGTGGCAATGAAGTGGGTGGTGGGTGGGCAACGAATTTTCTCGTCGCCTGCTTCCCACTCAAGCCGGACATAGTTCGACCCAGAGTCTCCTGACAGAGAGAGAGACTTTAATGAGTTCAGCATGTCGCCAAAGGGCGAGTGCTGGAAGATATCCGCAACGCTGAACTCCATTACCGGAGCCCAGCCAGATTCGGCGGGCTCTGGGCACACGGTTTGGAACCTACAACCGGACACGAGTCCAGGGGCCCGGTAACGCAGGCCTCCTTGGGCGTGGAGTCTGTGTTCGGCTCTACCGCCGGTGAGTGTGCGGCCTCCGGGGCAGGGTCCATCCACCCATCCTCGGACAACGCGATTTGCCCCGGATTTAGGTCCGGAGCTCCTGCAGGTGCGATATCCCGAATATTGTCCGCCAGCAGGTCTAGGCCGTGCTCGTCGTGACTGTTCGGTGCGCCTGGAGTAGGCCCGAATCTATCGAAGATCAAGTCTCCACGGATATCGGACGTGTAGTTCAAGTTTCCGAACCTGACGTAATGTCCAGGGGCGTAGCTATCGATCTGCTCCAGATTGCCAAGCGAATTGGCCCGCGGTGCGAAGACACCGAACACGAAGATCTGTCCGGGGAGAAAAGTCTCACCCTGGACCGCATTGTTGTTGATGATTGAAGGAGCCATCGAGCCTTGCAGCGATGACACAGAGTAACTCTCAATGAAAGCACCAATGTCGGTGTCAAAACCGGCGGATCTCGGGTAGGGGGTCCCGAACTGTGCATCTAAGGCTAATGGTAACAGGAGGCAGGGGACACGATGTTTTACCCTGGTTCGGGCCCTCTTGATGGAGGTAAAATCCTACTTCCTGCTTGATTGATCTTGATGATATGAGTATTACATGAGTATTACAAGAGTAGGACTAAACCCTCCGGTTTATATAGACACCCGAGGGGGCTAGGGTTTACACAGAGTCGGTTGCAAAGAAGGAGATCTAGCATCCGGATCGCCAAGCTTGTCTTCCACGCAAAGGAGAGTCCCATCGGACACGGGACGAAGTCTTGAATCTTGTATCTTCATGGTCCATCAGTCCGGCCAAAGTATATAGTCCGGCTATCTGGATACCCCCTAATCCAGGACTCCCTCAGGTATGTTATTTAGAGGGAACATACCAATGACGACTTCGGGGTTCTCTTTGGCTTCATCGGCGGAAATGTGATGAACGTATCCCGTGATGTCGTGCGGATTTGGGCATGCCTCCAGATAATGGACTTGTGGCTTGAATGTAGCATCGGTTTGGTTGTTCTTGGGACACTATTTGGCATAATGTCCTGTTTGTCCACAACTGCAACAAGAATTGTTGCGCAGACGATTCTCTAGAACTGGGTTGAGCACGTCATTCTTGACTTGGGTGGTGTCCTTGTTAACATTTTGTTGCCAATTGGGCTTGTATGCTACCTGAGTCGGCTGCTAGGTACGAGCCTTCTGCACTAGCTGCATTTCCTTTCTTGGCTCAAACTTGCGCTTGTGATCGTTGTTGGCAGGCTTATTATCTGATACAAGCTTGTTATCCCTTTCAGCAATGAAAGCCTTGTTTACCAGGGTTTGGAAGTCTAGGAAATCGAACATGCTGAGAGTACACCAGAGTTCCGGGTTTAACCAACCAAGAAACCTGTTAATCTTCCTTTCTTCAGTGGCCACGTCATATTGAGAGTAACGTGACAGATGATTGAATTTTTGCAAATATTCTCCCATAGACTGACTTCCTTGGAGGAGCTTGAGAAATTCATGCTGCTTAGTCTTCATAATTCCTGCAGGGATGTGATATTTCCGGAATCGTTCCTTGAATCTTGACCAGGTAATTTCTTCATCAGCAAACCACATGGCTTTTTCATTTTCCCACCATATGGTAGTATCGCCTTCAAGATAATGTGTTGCATATGGAACCTTATCCCCTTCATCAGTTCGAGCAACCTCAAGCTTCTTTTCCATAGTTCTCAACCAATCATCTGCATCCAAGGGATCAATGGCCAGACTGAAACTGGGAGGCTTAGTCCTTTGGAAATCCGATAGCTTGGAGTGAGGACCGGGCTGATCTCCATTCTGTCCAACCACAGCTTGAATACTTCTTAGTATTTCCACCAGATCATTATTTCGTATCTCCTCAAACATACGCAGAATTTGCTCGGTGGAGGGCGGATTTGGCGGTGGAGGCGGTGGTGGAACGTACGGCTCGGGGGATTGTCATGCCTATCGTGCGGAACGACGAACAGGAGAACCCTCCCGAACGTTGCTACTGCAGCCTCCCCGCGTCATCCTAATATGATTTTTCCCAAGTCAATGCAACCGAGATGAGAAGCATTCAAAATAAACTGGGGAGAAGCCAACAACAAAAATCTGAGTAAAACCGAAATGGCGAAGAAAATACGGCGAATAAAATAAAGTTCCAACATAATTATACATAGACTCATACATGAAAGATAACAACATGCCAGGTCCAACTACCCTCATACATGAAACAAAACATCATGACTCATACAACTACATCCATACTCCATCATGACGACTGCTACTACTCGGAAGCTCTGCTGGTGCTGCGGGGTCCTCTCCTCAAGCGGACTCGGATCTTGAACTGACGGGGTTAACTGAGACCTCCTGGTTAAAAGTGACCCGATGACGCTGCCTCGAGGGCTCTCCCTCTGGGGCAGGTGGAGGGTGAATCATCGGGCCACAGGAGTGATGAGGAGTGAAACCCACTCAGCAGGAGCACTAAGTGGACTCACAGTCGCGGTGCCCGAGCTACTCGGAGGAGTAACTGGGGAAACAGGGGATCTAGAACTGGCAGGAATATAGGGAGTAAATCCTACAGATGGTGGAGTAGTGGTTGAGCTAGCAGAGACTGAAACAGAGGGTAAAGCAGTACGGGCACGACTCAACTCACGAGCCAACTCATATATCAGAAGATAGCTAGCAGTGATATAGCGAGAAAGGTGGCTAGCTACACTATCAGACTCCGGATCAATGACAGGGAAACGGACACGACTATTATCGTGGAGAGAAGGATAGTAGTGGAAACATGGGTAGTTCTGCATCCGAACCTCGTTGTAACGGAGCTCAACGAGTACCTCGAATGCAGCAAACTGGACAACCTGAGAAGAGGTAGAAGCATAGCCGCTTCGTGAAGTATGAGTGTAAGAGCTGGAATCGGAACGGGTACGCAGAGTAACCACGGCGTGACACTCATACACTGAGTTAGCTAGACGCTCCCGGTAAACATGATAGACTGGATCGTCACTGTGAGGGTACAGCCGACGCCACACGTTACGAAGGAGGTGCGGCGGCGTGTACGGCATCAGCTGCAACTGGCACGGATATAGCACCGGAGGCATCTACACTCACAACCATTAGCATGTTAGCATAAAAATAAAATCAGTGCATGCTGTCGGTGTCAAAACCAACGGATCTCGGGTAGGGGGTCCCGAACTGTGCGTCTAGGCGGATGGTAACAGGAGACGAGGGACACGATGTTTTACCCAGGTTCGGGCCCTCTTGATGGAGGTAAAACCCTACGTCCTGCTTTATTAATATTGATGATGTGTGTTACAAGAGTGGATCTACCACGAGATCAAGGAGGCTAAACCCTAGAAGCTAGCCGATGGTATGATTGTTGTTCGTCCTATGGACTACAGCCATCCGGTTTATATAGACGCCGGAGAGGGATAGGGTTACACAGAGTCGGTTACAAGGTAGGAGATCTACATATCCGTATCGCCAAGCTTGCCTTCCACGCCAAGGAAAGTCCCATCCGGACACGGGATGAAGTCTTCAATCTTGTATCTTCATAGTCTTGGAGTCCAGCCAATGATGATAGTTCGGCTATCCGGACACCCCCTAGTCCGGAACTCCCTCAGTAGCCCCTGAACCAGGCTTCAATGACGACGAGCCAGCGCGCATATTGTCTTCGGCATTGCAAGGCGGGTTCTTCCTCCGAATAATTTATAGAAGATTGTGAACACCAGGATAGTGTCCGGCTCTGCAAAAATAAATTCCACATACCACCATAGAGAGAATAATATTACACAAGATCAATCTACTAACGCATTCTGTGGCGTGACGTCACACCACTCCCAAGCCTTTACTCGAATTGTTTTTATTGTTCCACCTCAGCGCGTTTAGCAAGGCGGTTTCCTTGGCACGTCTTGTCGAAGCAGAGATCGTGTTCCCCTTATTCCGAGATTCCCATCAATACGGACGTGGGCAACCCAACCACGCCATTGATTGTGACGCTTGGGAGATGAGCAAGTTTTACCAGGCCGGTGGGGACGCGTGTTTCTGTCCGCCCATATAAGGGGATAAAGATCCAACCCTTTTACCTGCGCCTTCTTCCTCCTTGGCTTATCCATCTCCGCGAACTCGAGCTCCAGCACCCAAGTCTGCACTTCTCACCTCAACCTTCTCCAACTATGTCCGGAGCGGGAGGCAAGTGGATGGCCTCCTCCGTCACGAAGGGGCAGATCCAGAAGCTGCGCGACGCTGGATACTTGTCCAGTGACATCGCGCACCAGCTCCCCGACGAGGGAGAGCTCATCCCCACCCCTAGGCCCCATGAGAGGGTAGTGTTTCTTCCCCATTTCCTCCGCGGACTGGGCTTCCCACTTCATCCCTTCGTCCGGGGGCTCATGTTCTACTATGGCCTGGATTTCCATGATCTGGCCCCGAATTTCATCCTCAACATCTCGGCGTTTATCGTCGTGTGCGAGGCCTTCCTCTGCATCCAGCCCCACTTCGGCTTGTGGCTCAAGACCTTCAGTGTCAAGCCGAAGGTTGTGAAGGGCAGCCAAGCGGAGTGCGGAGGCGCCATGGTGGGCAGGATGTCCCACGTTACGTGGCTGGAAGGCACTTTCGTGGAAACCATCAAGGGGTGGCAATCGGGGTGGTTCTACATCACCGAGCCGCGTGACGCCGATTGGGCAGCGGCCCCCGAATTCAGATTCGGCATCCCTACACGGCTCACCTCCTGGAAAGAGAGTGGCCTGCTGGGGGAATTCAGAGGAGCTGACCGGACTCCAAGCCTGTATCCAGAAGCTGGTGGACAAGAATCTCAAGCTTGTCAACGTAGTCCAGGTCATGCTCATCCGCCGGATTCTCCCATGCCAACGATGGGGCTTCAACATGTTGGATTTTGATCCGGCGCAGCACCAGACCCTGAGCGGGCTCTTCGACACCACGTATGAAGATGTCTGGAAGGTGCTGTTCAAGGGCGCCGAAGCTCCCGCATCCGCTACCAAAGATCGCGGATTCCACTCGCAGCGTCCGGCTGATGAGGTAAGTGATTTTGCCACTTGTTTTCCATAGTTTGACTCTATGCGGGATCTAAACTCCCCTTTTACCTTTGACAGGACTGGCTAGCGAAGGCCGAACGGACTATCTGTCCGACCCCATTGCCAGAGGACCCAGCGGACGTCCGCCTAATGGGGCTGCTGGCTCCGGCACCCCACGTGGTGCCGAAGAAGAAGGCCAAGAAGAAGGCCACGGGGACCCGTAAGAGTTCCCGTTTTCAAGTGCTATTGGATGATGAATCCGAGGCCGACTCCTCCCACCAAGGCGAGGAGGAGAAGGAAGCCTCTCCCCCAGCAGGGGGAGGAAAGAAAAGGAAGGCCTCCCCAACAAGGGAGGCCGAAGGGTCCAAGAAGGGAAAAACTCTTCCCCCGGACCGCTCCGCCAACGCTAGTGACGACGACGAGGACTGGCCTCCAAGGGCCAAGCCCCTGGCGAGATCGTAAGTATCCGGACTCCCGAATAACTTCAAGGTTTTTTATTTTCGCCACACAATGTCTTTCTAATGCCACATACAACCCTGCAGTCCGCCCAAGGATGATCTTCCCGTTTCGTCGAGCGGGTCCTTGGGTGCGTCGGATATGGATTCCCTTCCGACTGCCTCCACCCCCCGTGCCGCGGACGACGCCGAGGTGGGGTCCAAGGAAGGGACCTACCAGGAGGAGGAGGCCCCAGAGGTGTCGCAGGACAACCTCCCGAACTTTGCACCGGACTCAGCCCCGGAGGCCACAGTGGCTCCAGAGTCCAGCGGGCGACCCCTTCGTAAGAAGGGCAAGACCGTGATGCCGGCTTCCTCCGTCCAACCAGAGGTGCCGGATAATTTGCTGGAGGCGCTCAACGGCGCCTCCATCGAAGAGGAACACCGCACTATTATGAGTGCGGTGATTCAAAAGGTTCAGCTCGCCAAGAGCGGGCTGGCCGAAGCCTGCAGCAGCCTTCTAACAAGCTATTAGGTAAGAATTTCAACATATGTAAAATGGTACCGCATAGACAGTAGCCCCTGATGCTCGGTTCGGTGTTCGGAAAGAAAAGCCGGACTGAGGATCTTTAGAAAGATAAACGCGGGAGTCATGAAAATATGTCAATATGGGATTGCAGGCTGTGCTGCTGACCTCCGCCGCACTGACTGCGGAGGTCAACATTTTGAAGGAAAACCTCGAGCGGTCCGAGAACGAGCTCGGCCGTGCCAAGAAGCAGCTCGAGGAAAAAGAAGGTGAGTAATACCTTATGAAAATTGTACCTTACAGAAAATTATTTGGTTGCAAGAAAAATGACAAGTTTAACTTGGGTATTGCAGGGGCCACTAACAAGGTGGCGACCCTGAAGGAGGCGGTGGCCGCGGCCGAACGCAATGCAGCCACGGAGCGCACCAAGCGAGAGAGGCAGGAGGCGCAGGTGGCGGAGGTACAGCAAGAGCTCCAGGATCTCGTGAAAAAACATGAGAGCTTGGAGCGTGACTCGAAGACTCGAGAGTCTGAGCTTGCAACGGCTCTTGAGAGTGCCAAAGCCGCTAAGGCCGAAGCCTACAAGGCCCTCCAGGAGATTGAGGCGGCGAAGAAAATAGCAGCGGGTAAGGCATTTTTCATGCAAAGTAAGCATGTGAGTGTTAATTACCTGTTGCTTACCCGAATTCGGAGCTCTCCAGGAGCGTTCGCAGATCTTCCTAGCAGCGTGTCCGATTCTGCCGCATTTTACCGAGCCGAGGAGGGGAGCTCGACGGAGAAGGTCTTCTGGTCTCAGTATGCTGAGGCCGGACATCCGGTGCCCCTTAGCGACCAGCTGAAGCAGCTGGTCGAGCTCCACAAGGCGGCCGAACAGTCCATGAAGGGCCTCATAGTTCGGCTGTGGCCTAAGGAGGCCATGCCTGGGAGCTACTTCGGCCTAGTGCGGCGGCTGGTTGATGCGTGCCCGTGGGTTGAAGTCATCAAGCATTCTGCTTGTATTGAAGGTGCCCGCCGGGCCCTTGCCCGCGCAAAGGTGCACTGGGGCAAGATGGATGCCTAGAAGCTCGTGACGGACCCGCCACCAGAGGGCAAGGAGCATCGCATGCCCGAGATGTATTATAAGAGTGTGCTGAAGGGCGCCCGCACTATTGCGGGTGAGTGCTCCAAAGATGTAATATTTGAGTAGACTCGCATGTTGTTATCCTGTGCGCTGAAAACTTGGTTCATATGCGCTAAGCAACGCTTGTTAATTTAAAATATTACCTTCTGTGTGGCTGTTTATCAAATCTGAGAGATGGCAAGTCGTCGGCTTCAGCCCCCATGCCACGAGTGCTGGGGTGTTCGGGATAAACTCAAGCGCTCTTGTTCCCGTTTTTGGGTCCATCTAGGGAGGCGCTCGACACAGCGAACAAGGCAACCGGACTTATAATGCTTGAACACTCTCACTTAGCCATAGAATTCTATAATTTTAAATTTCGGCGAAGCCCCTAGTCTTCGGAAGGCCGAATTTGGGGCGCTATCCACGCGTTGGCCGGACAGTATCCGGCTCCTCGCTCTAAGCAGCATAAGTCTTTAAGGACTCACAAAAAACCTCTCGAACAGCGACCAGCTCTCGCCTCATCATGACGGTCAGTTTTAGCTTTCTTCACTAAGGCGTTAACCCAGCTCAACTGGAGCGCAATCGCAGTGGTTCTCCTAGTGCTACCTTAGCCGATATAATGGAACATAAGGTACCAAAACATGGGAGCCGGGCAAACCCAACTATTTACCCAAGACATGATTCGGAGCCGATGCATATAGTGCTATAAGTTCGGGGTGCCGCACTTGTGAAAGTGTTCGGACTCATCACACCATGATGCGGGGGACATAAGCCCCTGGTGTATATTAGCCGTACCAAAGTGTACGGATGCAATATGCCGTGAATGAACATATGTATGAAAAGGAAATGCAATTATAAGCAAAAAGGTGTTGCATTGTTTTATTCAATAAGTGCTGCTACGAATGCGGAACGATACAAATAGTGCGACAAGCAAGGTATGGGACGGTTAAACATGTCCCCCTCCAGGGGTAGGATGCAGATTGGTGTATAAAAATGCTCGTAACGGAGACCACCTGTATATTCGTTGTAGCCTTTATCCTTCCCTGGCTGTTGCATCGTGAGTTCGGCAGATCTGCTGCCGGACAGGGCTCTGACAAACGGAGTCCTGTGGGTAAAAAATAAAAGGTAAAAAGAAAAGAAAAAAAGAACGACATACTTGAGAGCCCCTGGTGTGGTTAAGCCGCAGTCTGGGTTTATCGTGGTCGTGCCCCTCTCCCCATGCCCATGGTATCTTCAGAGCGTAATGGTACATGCGAAGGACCTGCTTTAACATTTCGCGGGAGCTAGGGTTGGGGCCGCACTACTATGCGTGCTCGGAACGTGCCAGGTGGTCCTGTTGTAAGTTACTCCAGGTGCGCTTAGCTGTGTCCGGCCGCTTAAAGGCCGGACTCGAGAATTGCCTGAAGAGGCTGCATTGCACTTCTGCCGCGAGAGCCGCTGTATGTTCCTCCGTGCGGAGAGAACGTTCGGTGTTTCCGTTGACCGTGATGACTCCTCGGGGGGCTGGCTGTTGGGGAACATAGTAATTTCAAAAAAATCCCTATGCACACGCAACATCATGGTGATGGCATAGCAACGAGAGGGGAGAGTGTAGTCCATGTACCCTCGTAGACCATAAGCGGAAGCGTTATGACAACGCGGTTGATGTAGTCATATGTCTTCACGATTCGACCGATCCAAGCACCGAACGTACGACACCTCCGAGTTCAGCACACGTTCAGCTCGATGACGATCCCCGAGCTCTGATCCAGCAAAGCTTCGGGGATGAGTTCCGTCA
Source organism: Triticum aestivum (assembly GCF_018294505.1). Lineage (NCBI taxonomy): Eukaryota > Viridiplantae > Streptophyta > Magnoliopsida > Poales > Poaceae > Triticum > Triticum aestivum. The sequence goes on along the minus strand of NC_057801.1, from coordinate 532,500,699 downwards.
GCACGACGGCGTGGTGATGATGATGATGTTCTACCGGCGCAGGGCTTCGCCTAAACTCTGCGACGGTATGACCGAGGTGGAATATGGTGGAGGGGGACACCGCACACGGCTAAGGAACGATCCGTAGATCAACTTCTGTCATGGGGTGCCCCCCTGCCCGTATATAAAGGAGCAAGGGGGAGGGGGCGGTCGGCCAAAGGAGGGCGCGCCAGGGAGGAGTCCTACTCCCACTGGGAGTAGGATTCCCTCCTTTCCTAGTCCAACTAGGAGACCTTCCATGTAGTAGGAGTAGGAGAGAAGGAAAGGGAAGAGAGAAGGGAAGGAAGGAGGGGGTGCGGCCCCTCCCCCTAGTCCAATTCGGACTAGGCCTTGGGGGGGCGCGCGGCCTGCCCTAGGCAGCCCCTCTCTCTTTCCCGTATGGCCCAATAAGGCCCAATACTTCTCCCCGGCGAATTCCCGTAACTCTCCAGTACTCCGATAAATACCCGAATCACTCGGAACCTTTCCAAACTCCGAATATAGTCATCCAATATATCGATCTTTACGTCTCGACCATTTCGAGACTCCTCGTCATGTCCCCGATCTCATCCGGGACTCCGAACTCCTTCGGTACATCAAAACTCATAAACTCATAATATAACTGTCATCGAAACCTTAAGCGTGCGGACCCTATGGGTTCGAGAACTATGTAGACATGACCTAGAACTATTCTTGGTCAATAACCAATAGCGGAACCTGGATGCCCATATTGGCTCCTACATATTCTACGAAGATCTTTATCGGTCAAACCGCATAACACCATACTTTGTTCCCTTTGTCATTGGTATGCTACTTGCCCGAGATTTGATCGTCGGTATCCAATACCTAGTTCAATCTTGTTACCGGCAAGTCTCTTTACTCGTTATGTAATGCATCATCCCGTAACCAACTCATTGGTTATATTGCTTGCAAGGCTTATAGTGATGTGCATTACCGAGAGGGCCCAGAGATACCTCTCCGACAATCGGAGTGACAAAACCTAATCTCGAAATACGCCAACTCAACATGTACCTTCGGAGACACCTGTAGTACTCCTTTATAATCACCCAGTTACGTTGTGACGTTTGGTAGTACCCAAAGTGTTCCTCCGGTAAACGGGAGTTGCATAATCTCATAGTTACAAGAACATGTATAAGTCATGAAGAAAGCAATAGCAACATACTAAACGATCAAGTGCTAGGCTAATGGAAGGGTCATGTCAATCACATTATTCTCCTAATGATGTGATCTCATTAATCAAATGACAACACATGTCTATGGTTAGGAAACATAACCATCTTTGATTAATGAGCTATCAAGTAGAGGCATACTAGTGACTATATGTTTGTCTATGTATTCACACATGTATCATGTTTCCGGTTAATACAATTCTAGCATGAATAATAAACATTTATCATGAAATAAGGAAATAAATAATAACTTTATTATTGCCTCTAGGGCATATTTCCTTCAGTCTCCCACTTGCACTAGAGTCAATAATCTAGTTCACATCGCTATGTGATTTAACACCAATATTCACATCTGCATGTGATTAATACCCATAGTTCACATCATCATGTGATCAACACCCAAAGGGTTAACTAGAGTCAATAATCTAGTTCACATTGCTATGTGATTAACACCCAAAAGAGTACTAAGGTATGATCATGTTTTGCTCGTGAGAGAAGCTTAGTCAACGGGTCTGTCATATTCAGAGCCGTATGTATTTCGCAAATATTCTATGTCCACAATGCTCTACACGGAGCTACTCTAGCTAATTGCTCCCACTTTCAATATGTATCCAGATTAAGACTTAGAGTCATCTGGATCAGTGCCAAAACTTGTATCGACGTAACCCTTTATGACGAACCTTTTGTCACCTCCATAATCAAGAAACATATCCTTATTCCACTAAGGATAATTTTTGACCAATGTCCAGTGATCTACTCCTAGATCACTATTGTACTCCCTTGCCAAACCAGGGCAGAGTATACAATAGGTATGGTCCATAGCATGGCATACTTTTATAGAACCTATGACTGAAGCATAGGGAATGACTTTCATTCTCTTTCTATTTTCTGTTGTGGTCAGGTTTTGAGTCTTACTCAATTTCACACCTTGTAACACAGGCAAGAAACTCTTTCTTTCACTGTTCCATTTTGAACTACTTCAAAATCTTGTCAAGGTATGTACTCATTGAAAAAACTTTTCAAGCGTCTTGATCTATCTCTATAGATCTTGATGCTCAATATGTAAGCAGCTTCACCGAGGTCTTTCTTTGAAAAAACTCCTTTCAAACTCTCCTTTATGCTTTGCAAAATAATTCGACATTATTTCCGATCAACAATATGTCATTCACATATACTTATCAGAAATGCTGTAGTGCTCCCACTCACTTTCTTGTAAATACAGGCTTCACCTCAAGTCTGTATAAAACTATATGCTTGGATCAACTCATCAAAGCGTATATTCCAACTCCGAGATGCTTGCACCAGTCCATAGATGGATCGCTGGAGCTTGTACATTTTGTTAACACCTTTAGGATTGACAAAACCTTCTGGTTGCATCATATACAACTCTTTCAATAAATCCATTAAGGAATGCAGTTTTGTCTATCCATTTGCCAGATTTCATAGAATGCGGCAATTGCTAACATGATTCAGACAGACTTAAGCATAGATACGAGTGAGAAACTCTCATCGTAGTCAACACTTTGACCTTGTCGAAAACCTTTTGTGACAATTCTAGCTTTGTAGATAGTAACACTACTATCAGCGTCTGTCTTCCTCTTGAAGATCCATTTATTCTTAATGACTCACTGATCATCGGGCAAGTCAATCAAAGTCTACACTTTGTTCTCACACATGGATCATATCTCAGATTTCATGGCCTCAAGCCATTTTGCGGAATCTGGGCTCATCATCGCTTCCTCATAGTTCGTAGGTTCATCATGGTCTAGTAACATGACTTCTAGAATAGGATTACCGTACCACTCTGGTGCGGACTGTACTTTGGAAGACCTACCAGGTTTCTGTAGTAACTTGATCTGAAGTTTCATGATCATCATCATTAGCTTCCTCACTAATTGGTGTAGGAATCACTGGAACTGATTTCTGTGATGAACTACTTTCAAATTCGGGAGAAGGTACAAATTACCTTATCAAGCTCTTACTTTCCTCCCACTCACTTCTTTCGAGAGAAACTCCTTCTCTAGAAAGGATCCATTCTTAGCAAAGAATGTTTTGCCTTTGGATTTGTGATAGAAGGAGTACCCAACAGTTTCCTTTGGGTATTCTATGAAGACTCACTTCTCCGATTTGGGTTCGAGCTTATCAGGTTGAAACTTTTTCATATAAGCATCGCAACTCCAAACTTTAAGAAACGACAGCTTAGGTTTACTGCTAAACCATAGTTCATACAGTGTCGTTTCAACGGATTTAGATGGTGCCCTTTTAAATGTGAATGCAGCTGTCTCTAATGCACAACCCCAAAATGATAGTGGTAAAACCGATAAGAGACATCATAGATCGCACCATATCCAATAAAGTGCAGTTATGACGTTTGGACACACCATAACGTTGTGGTGTTCCAGGTGGCGTGAGCTGTGAAACTATTCCACATTGTTTTAATTGAAGACCAAACTCGTAGCTCAAAAATATTTGCCTCCGCGATCAAATCGCAGAAACTTTATTTTCTTGTTACGATGATTTTTCCACTTCACTCTGAAATTCTTTGAACCTTTCAACTATTTCAGTCTTATGTTTCATCAAGTAGATATACCCATATCTGCTCAAATCATCTTGTGAAGGTCAGAAAATAACGATACTTGCCACGAGCATCAACACTCATTGGATCGCATACATCGGTATGTATTATTTCCAATAAGTCAGTAGCTTGTTCCATTGTTCCAGAGAACGGAGTTTTAGTCATCTTGCCCAAAAGGCACGGTTCGCAAGCATCAAATGATTCATAACCAAGTGATTCCGAAAATCCATCTTTATGGAGTTTCTTCATGCGCTTTACACCGATATGACCCAAACGGCAGTGCCACAAATAAGTTGCACTATCATTATCAACTTTGCATCTTTTGGCATCAATATTATGAATATGTGTATCACTACGATCGAGATCCAACAAACTATTTTCATTGGATGTATGACCATCAAAGGTTTTATTCATTTAAACAGAACAACAATTATTCTCTGGTTTTAAATGAATAACCGTATTGCAATAAACATGATCAAATCATATTCATGCTGAACGCAAACACCAAATAACATTTATTTAGGTTCAACACTAATCCCGAAAGTATAGGGAGTGTGCGATGATGATCATATCAATCTTGGAACCACTTCCAACACACATCGTCACATCACCCTCAACTAGTTTCTGTTTATTCTATAACTCCTGTTTCGAGTTACTAATCTTAGCAACCGAACAAGTATCAAATACTCAGGGGTTACTATAAACACTAGTAAGGTACACATCAATACATGTATATCAAATATACCCTTGTTCACTTTGCCATCCTTCTTATCCACCAAATATTCAAGGCATTTCCGCTTCTAGTGACCATTTCCTTTGCAGTATAATCACTCAGTTTCAGGCTTTGGTCCAGCTTTAGGCTTCTTCGCGGGAGTGATAACTTGATTGTCATTCTACTTGAAGTTCCCCTTTCTTTCCCTTTGCCCTTTTTCTTGAAACTAGTGGTCTTGTCAACCATCAACACTTGATGCTCTTTCTTGATTTCTAACTTCATTGATTTCAACATCACGAAGCGCTCGGGAATCGTTTTCGTCATCCCTTGCATACTATAGTTCATCACAAAGTTCTACTAACTTGGTGATGGTGACTAGAGAATTCTGTCAATCACTATCTTATCTGGAAGATTAACTCCCACTTGATTCAAGCGATTGTACTACCCAGACAATCTGAGCACATGCTCACTAGTTGAGCGATTCTCCTCGATCTTTTAGCTATAGAACTTGTTGGAGACTTCATATCTCTCAACTCGGGTATTTGCTTGAAATATTAACTTCAATTCCTGGAACATCTCATATGGTCCATGACGTTCAAAATGTCTTCGAAGTCCCGATTCTAAGCCGTTAAGTATGGTGCACTAAACTATCAAGTAGTCATCATATTGAGCTAGCCAAACGTTCATAACGTTTGCATCTGCTCCTGCAATAGGTTTGTCACCTAGCGGTGCATCAAGGACATAATTCTTCTGCGCAGCAATGAGGATAAACCTCAGATCGCGGATCCAATCCGCATCATTGCTACTAACATTTTTCAACACAATTTTCTCTAGGAACATATCAAAATAAACATATGAAAGCAACAATGCAAGCTATTGATCTACAACTAAGTTCATGATAAATTTAAGTTCAATTAATCATATTACTTAAGAACTTCCACTTAGATAGATATCTCTCTGGTCATCTAAGTGATTACGTGATCCAAATCAACTAAACCATAACCGATCATCACGTGAGATGGAGTAGTTTTCAATGGTGAACATCACTATGTTGATCATATCTACTATATGATTCGCGCTCGACCTTTCGGTCTCTGTGTTCCGAGGCCATATCTGCATACGCTAGGCTCGTCAAGTATAACCTGAATATTCTGCGTGTGCAAAACTGGCTTGCACCCGTTGTAGATGGACGTAGAGCTTATTACACCCGATCATCACGTGGTGTCTGGGCACGACGAACTTTGGCAATGGTGCATATTCAGGGAGAACACTTCTTGATAATTTTTAGTGAGAGATCATCTTGAAATGCTACCATCAATCAAAGCAAGATAAGATGCATAAAGGATAAACATCACATGCAATCAATATAAGTGATATGATATGGCCATCATCATCTTGTGCTTGTGATCTCCATCTCCGAAGCCCCGTCGTGATCACCATCGTCACCGGCGCGACACCTTGATCTCCATCATAGCATCGTTGTCGTTTATGCCATCTATTGCTTCTACGATTATCGCTACCACTTAGTGATAAAGTAAAGCAATTACAGGGCGTTTGCATTTCATACAATAAAGCGACAACCATATGGGTCCTGCCAGTTGCCGATAACTTCGGTTACAAAACATGATCATCTCATATAATAAAATATAGCATCACGTCTTGACCATATCACATCACAACATGCCCTGCAAAAACAAGTTAGACGTCCTCTACTTTGTTGTTGCAAATTTTACGTGGCTGCTACAGGCTTAGCAAGAACCGTTCTTACCTACACATCAAAAAACCACAACGATAGTTTGTCAAGTTGGTGCTGTTTTAACCTTCGCAAGGACCGGGCGTAGCCACACTCGATTCAGCTAAAGTGAGAGAGACAGACACCCGCCATCCACCTTTAAGCACGAGTGCTCGTAACGGTGAAACCAGTCTCGCGTAAGCGTACGCGTAATGTCGGTCCGGGCCGCTTCATCTCACAATACTGCCGAACCAAAGTATGACATGCTGGTAAGCAGTATGACTTGTATCGCCCACAACTCACTTGTGTTCTACTCGTGCATATAACATCAACGCATAAAACCTAGGCTCGGATGCCACTGTTGGGGAACGTAGTAATTTCAAAAAAATTCCTACGCACACGCAAGATCATGGTGATGGCATAGCAACGAGAGGGGAGAGTGTAGTCCACGTACCCTCGTAGACCGTAAGCGGAAGCGTTATGAGAACGCGGTTGATGTAGTCGTACGTCTTAACGATTCGACCGATCCAAGCACCGAACGTACGGCACCTCCGAGTTCAGCACACGTTCAGCTCGATGACGATCCCCGGGCTCTGATCCAGCAAAGCTTCGGGGATGAGTTTCGTCAGCATGACGGCGTGGTGAAGATGATGATGTTCTACCGGCGCAGGGCTTCGCCTAAACTCTGCGACGATATGACCGAGGTGGAATATGGTGGAGGGGGACACCACACACGGCTAAGGAACGATCCGTAGATCAACTTCTGTCATGGGGTGCCCCCCTGCCCGTATATAAAGGAGCAAGGGGGAGGGGGCGGCCGGCCAAAGGAGGGCGCTCCAGGGAGGAGTCCTACTCCCACCGGGAGTAGGATTCCCTCCTTTCCTAGTCCAACTAGGAGACCTTCCATGTAGTAGGAGTAGGAGAGAAGGAAAGGGAAGAGAGAAGGGAAGGAAGGAGGGGGTGCGGCCCCTCCCCCTAGTACAATTCGGACTAGGCCTTGGGGGGGCGCGCGGCCTGCCCTAGGCAGCCCCTCTCTCTTTCCCGTATGGCCCAATAAGGCCCAATACTTCTCCCCGGCGAATTCCCGTAACTCTCCGGTACTCCGATAAATACCCGAATCACTCGGAACCTTTACGAACTCCGAATATAGTCGTACAATATATCGATGTTTACGTCTCGACCATTTCGAGACTCCTCGTCATGTCCCCGATCTCATCCGGGACTCCGAACTCCTTCGGTACATCAAAACTCATAAACTCATAATATAATTGTCATCGCAACCTTAAGCGTGCGGACCCTACGGGTTCGAGAACTATGTAGACATGACCTAGAACTATTCTCGGTCAATAACCAATAGTGGAACCTGGATGCCCATATTGGCTCCTACATATTCTACGAAGATCTTTATCGGTCAAATCGCATAACACCATACTTTGTTCCCTTTGTCATTGGTATGTTACTTGCCCGAGATTTGATCATCGGTATACAATACCTAGTTCAATCTTGTTACCGACAAGTCTCTTTACTCGTTACGTAATGCATCATCCCGTAACCAACTCATTGGTTATATTGCTTGCAAGGCTTATAGTGATGTGCATTACCGAGAGGGCCCAGAGATACCTCTCCGACAATCGGAGTGACAAAACCTAATCTCAAAATACGCCAACTCAACATGTACCTTCAGAGACACCTGTAGTACTCCTTTATAATCACCCAGTTACGTTGTGATGTTTGGTAGTACCCAAAGTGTTCCTCCGGTAAACGGGAGTTGCATAATCTCATAGTTACAGGAACATGTATAAGTCATGAAGAAAGCAATAGCAACATACTAAACGATCAAGTGCTAGGCTAACGGAATGGGTCATGTCAATCACATTATTCTCCTAATGATGTGATCCCATTAATCAAATGACAACACATGTCTATGGTTAGGAAACATAACCATCTTTGATTAATGAGCTAGTCAAGTAGAGGCATACTAGTGACTATATGTTTGTCTATGTATTCACACATGTATCATGTTTCCGGTTAATACAATTCTAGCATGAATAATAAACATTTATCATGAAATAAGGAAATAAATAATAACTTTATTATTGCCTCTAGGGCATATTTCCTTCACTGGCATCTTGAGCTTGAGGTATGCGTAGTGCGGCACCGCGTTGAACTTTGCAAACGCGGTGCGTCCGAGCAAGGCATGATAGCCGCTGCGGAAAGGGACTATGTCGAAGATTAACTCTTCGCTTCGGAAGTTATCCGGGGATCCGAAGACCACTTCCAGTGTAATTGAGCCTGTACAATTGGCTTCTACACCTGGTATGACGCCTTTAAAGGTCGTTTTGGTAGGTTTAATCCTTGAGTGGTCTATGCCCATTTTGCGCACTGTATCCTGGTAAAGCAGGTTTAGGCTGCTGCCGCCATCCATCAGGACTCTGGTTAGATGAAATCCATCGATGATTGGGTCTAAGACCAGTGCGGCGAATCCGCCGTGGCGGATGCTGGTGGGGTGGTCCCTTCTGTCAAAAGTGATCGGGCAGGAGGACCATGGATTGAACTTCGGGGCAACTGGCTCCATCGCGTAGACATCCCTGAGTGCACGCTTCTGCTCCCTTTTGGGTATGTGCGTTGCGTATATCATGTTCACCGTCCGCACCTGTGGGGGAAAACCCTTTTGTCCTCTATTGTTCGGCGGTTGGGTCTCGTCCTCGTCATCGCTATGCAGCCCCTTGTCATTGTTTTCGGCAATTAACTTGCCTGCCTGCTTGAATACCCAACAGTCCCTATTGGTGTGGTTAGCTGGCTTTTCGAGGGTGCCGTGTATCTGGCAAAACCGGTCGAGTATTCGGTCCAAATTGGACGGACCCGGAGTAGTTCTTTTGAATGGCTTTTTCCGTCGACCGGGTTTAGAGCCTCTAAATCCGGCATTGACTACCGTATCCTCAGTATGACCGCCGTTAATGCGGCGTTTGTTTTTGTTGCGACGCGGCCTGCCATTTCGGTCCGTGAAGTCCGGACTGCCAGAATTTTTGCTGAGGTTGTTGCTGCGTGCTAGCCAGCTGTCCTGACCCGCGCAGAAGCGGGTCATGAGTGAAGTGAGGGCTGCCATGGATTTCGGCTTTTCCTGTCCCAGGTGCCGGGCAAGCCACTCGTCGCGGATGTTATGCTTGAAGGCCGCGAGGGCCTCCGCATCCGGACAGTCGACGATTTGGTTTTTCTTGGTTAAGAACCGTGTCCAGAATTGCCTGGCCAATTCGTCTGGCTGCTGAATTATGTGGCTTAGGTCATCAGCGTCTGGTGGTCGCACATAAGTGCCCTGGAAGTTATCGAGGAATGCGGCTTCCAGGTCCTCCCAACTCCCAATTGACTCTGCTGGCAAGCTGTTGAGCCAATGCTGGGCTGGTCCTTTAAGATTGAGGGGGAGGTATTTGATGGCGTGAAGATCATCACCGCGGGCCATGTGGATGTGGAGGAGATGGCCTTCGATCCAAACCGCGGGGTCTGTTGTGCCATCGTAGGATTCAATATTGACGGGTTTAAACCCTTCGAGGATTTGATGATCCATTACTTCATATGTGAAGCATAGTGGGTGTGCGGCGCCTCTGTACTGGGCGATATCACGACAGAGCTCAAGGGAGCTTGGTCTATTTTGTTCGGCCCGGCCGGACTTACTGTGTCCGGCGCGACGATTGTCATCACGTATCGTGGGATGCCCACGCGATCCATAGATCGATCTTGATTGTCTTGCCTTATCCTCCAATATATCTCGCAAGTCTGGAGTGTTCCCCTGTGGCCGTGTGCTTTTCGAACGATGCCGGGGTACGGGTCTAGTGAAGGGCCTAGAGGCCTCTCTATCGCGACCACGGGGTGGTCGGTCAGCCGTATTGTCTCCTGGTGATGCGGGTTCGTAAGCTTCCTCCTTTAATTGGGGGAGCAGCTTGCGTTTAGGGTAGCTTTTGGAGGGGCGTTCGAGCTCATGCTCTTCGGCCGCGAGGACTTCAGTCCATCTGTCGGCTAGCAGATCCTGGTCAGCTCTAAGCTGTTCCTGCTTTTTCTTGAGGCTGTTCGCCGTGGCCATAAGCCTGCGTTTAAAACGCTCTTGTTCGACAGGATCCTCAGGCACGATGAATTCGTCATCATCGAGGCTCGCTTCGTCTCCGGAGGGAGGCGTATGATCCTCTGCCTCTTCTTCTGCCGCTCCTTCATAAGGGCTGGCGTCTCCGTCCTCCTGCGCTGCATCTTGCTAGAGCGGGTTGTCTTCGGCACTGTCCGGTGTATTATTGTCTCCGGTGCCGGAGTCTTCATTCTTGCCATGGCGGGATTTAGAGCGGCGCCGCTGACGCCGGCACTTGGGCTGCTTTTTGGAGGGGTCATCCTCCTCTGTTCCTTCACCATTCCCATCTTTTGGGATATCCACCATGTATATGTCATATGATGAGGTGGCTGTCCAGAGCCCACTAGGCGCTGGTTCTTGGTCGTCTCCGGCATCGTCATGCATACCGTCGATGTCCTCGGAGTCGTAGTCTAGCATGTCGGTTAAATCGTCGATAGCGGCTACCAAGTGGGTGGTGGGTGGGCTTTGAATTTCTTCGTCGTCCGCATCCCAACCGTCCTGACCGCAGTCCGGCCAGGGCTCTCCTGATAACGAGAGATATTTTAGCAAACTCAAGATGTCGCCGAAAGGTGAGTGTTGAAAGACGTCCACTGCGGTGAACTCCATGATCGGCGCCCAATCGGATTCGATCGGGGCGGGCGCGGGAGGTTCGGAGTCCGGCACCTCGGAGTCACGAGCTTTATGAGGGACAAAGTCAGTGTTCGGCTCTATCGCCATAGAGGTTGCAGCCCCCGAGGCGGTGTCTAGGCATCCATCCTCGATCTGCGGAGCTAGCTCCGAATTGAAGGTCGGAGCGGTTTCGAGTGCGGCCTCGAAGGTACTGTCCGGCTGCAGAGCTAAATCATGCTTGCCGCGATAGTGCGGCACGCTCGGCTGTGGCTCGAACCTATCGAGGATCAAGTCCCCGCAGATGTCAGCCGTGAAGTTCAAACTTCCAAACCTGACCTGACGGCCAGGGGCGTAGCTTTCGATCTGCTCCAGTTGGCCAAGCGAATTGGCCCGCAGTGCAAAGCCGCCGAATATGAAGATTTGTCCGGGGAGGAAGGTCTCGCCCTGGACTGTGTCATTGATGATGATTGAAGAAGCCATCGAGCCTATCGGTGACGACACAGAGGAACTCTCAATGAAAGAACCAATGTCGGTGTCAAAACCGGCGGATCTCGGGTAGGGGGTCCCGAACTGTGCGTCTAGGCGGATGGTAATAGGAGACGAGGGACACGATGTTTTACCCAGGTTCGGGCCCTCTTGATGGAGGTAAAACCCTATGTCCTGCTTGATTAATATTGATGATGTGTGTTACAAGAGTGGATCTACCACGAGATCAAGGAGGCTAAACCCTAGAAGCTAGCCTATGGTATGATTGTTGTTCGTCCTATGGACTACAGCCATCCGGTTTATATAGACACCGGAGAGGGCTAGGGTTACACAGAGTCGGTTACAAAGGTAGGAGATCTACATATACGTATCGCCAAGCTTGCCTTCCACGCCAAGGAAAGTCCCATCCGGACACGGGACGAAGTCTTCAATCTTGTATCTTCATAGTCTTGGAGTCTGGCCGATGATGATAGTTCGGCTATCCGGACACCCCCTAGTCCGGAACCCCCTCACATGCAATGCAACAACCAGCTACAATAGGCTACCGACACTCAACTACAACTCGTATCTAACGTCAAGTTAACTCGTCGTAGTTCAGCGTGGCCTACAGTCACCGTTGCTCTGATACCAAGCGTTGTGGCACCCCGGCTCAAAGCGACTGGTTTACCCTGCATTGCCAGCCCAGAGACCTTGTCTTCTGGCAACACACAACAACTTGGTACAGAAAAACAACTGTTTATTCATGCTAGCAGAGCATAGTTCATATTACAATAGTTAGCGAGGCCAAGCGGCACACACGGTGCGGCTGAACAATATGTACATTATTTAGTAAACATAAAGGGGCCTCGATCATGACAACTACGCGGCAGCAGAACAACGTCGTAGCGGGACTCCATAGCACAGGGACACCGATGTGGACACGATCTAGACTCGGACAGCACTCCTTTCCAATGAGACTTTCCTGAAATCTGGCATGACACACCAGGTCAGTATATTGAATGTACTTGCAAGCTCACCACAAGCATAAAAATAATGACAAACAATATCATGATATTTAACCATTTATTAACAATGCAACCACATATCCAACATGCTGTGACTATGCCCAAGTGTTACTCGTCCCTTGGACTGGCTTACCAAACATGATCATTTCCTAACCATAAACGTGATGATCTCAAAAACAAACTCATGATCCTTACGGCGATCACAACCCGACCAATACATCACCCGTGATCCTTACGGCAATCACAACCCGACCAATACATGGCCGTGATCCTTACGGCGATCACAACCCGACCAATAAATGGCCCGTCATCCTGATACGTCTCCAATGTATCTACTTTTCCAAACACTTTTGCCCTTGTTTTGGACTCTAATTTGCATGATTTGAATGAAACTAACCCGGACTGACGTTGTTTTCAGCAGAACTGCCATGATGTTGTTTTATGTGTAGAAAAGAAAAGTTCTCGGAATGTCCTGAAAATCCACGGAGGCACTTTTTGGAATTAATAATAATTTATGGGTGAAAGAAATACACCAGGGGGCCCATGGCCTGTCCACGAGACAGGTCCCCCCTGTAGGGCGAGCCCCCTATCTCGTGGGCCCCCTGGACCTCCACCGACCTCAACTCCAACTCCATATATTCACGTTCGGGGAGAAAAAATTAGAGAGAAAGTTTCATCGCGTTTTATGACACGGAGCCGCCGCCAAGCCCTAATCTCTCTCGGGAGGGCTGATCTGGAGTCCGTTCGGGGCTCCGGAGAGGGGGATTCGTCGCCGTTGTCATCATCAACCATCCTCCATCACCAATTTCATGATGCTCACCACCGTGCGTGAGTAATTCCATCGTAGGCTTGCTGGACGGTGATGGGTTGGATCAGATTTACCATGTAATCAAGTTATTTTTCTTAGGGTTTGATCCCTAGTATCCACTATGTTATGAGATTGATGTTGCTATGACTCTGCTATGCTTAATGCTTGTCACTAGGGCCCGAGTGCCATGATTTCAGATCTGAACCTATTATGTTTTCATGAATATATGTGTGTTCTTGATCCTATCTTGCAAGTCTATAGTCACCTATTATGTGTTATGATCCGACAACCCCGAAGTGACAATAATCGGGATACTTCTCGGTGATGACTGTAGTTTGAGGAGTTCATGTATTCACTATGTGCTAATGCTTTGTTCCGGTTCTCTATTAAAAGGAGGCCTTAATATCCCTTAGTTTTCGCTAGGACCCCGCTGCCATGGGACGGTAGGACAAAAGATGTCATGCAAGTTCTTTTCCATAAGCACGTATGACTATTTACGGAATACATGCCTACATTACATTGATGAAATGGAGCTAGTTCTATGTCACCCTATGTTATAGCTATTACATGAGGAATCGCATCCGACATAATTATCCATCACTGATCCATTGCCTACGAGCTTTTCACATATTGTTCTTCGCTTATTTACTTTTCTGTTGCTACTGTTACAACTACTACAAAAACCCAAAAACATTTATCTTTACTGTTGCCACTGTTACCTTTATTATCATACTACTTTTGCTACTAAACACTTTGCTGCAGATACTAAGTTATCCAGGTGTGGTTGAATTGACAACTCAACTGCTAATACTCAAGAATATTCTTTGGCTCCCCTTGTATCGAATCAATAAATTTGGGTTGAATACTTTACCCTCGAAAGCTGTTGCGATCCCATGCACTTGTGGGTTATCAAGACTAATTTCTGGCGCCGTTGCCGAGGAGCATAGCTCTATTCTCTGAGTCACTTGGGATTTATATCTGTTGATCACTATGAAGAACTTGAAAGATGATCGAACTACTATTTTACCCTCAACTACGAGGGGAGGTAAGGAACTGCCATCTAGCTCTGCAATAGATTCTCCTTCCGTTATTAGTAGGCTTGCGACACCTAAACCTGCTACTGCTATGAATTCTGATATGTTGCATGTTATTGATGATGCCACTTCTGCTATGCATGATGAAACTACTTCTGTGCGTGAACCTACTTTGTCATTAGGTGAATTTCTTGATGAACAACTTGCTAGAGTTAGGGGGAATGAAATTACTGAAGGACCTATTATTGATGATAGTGATGATGAAGGTTCTCCCTATGATTATGTATTACCTATTGTTCCTAAGGGTTATGTTATGAATGAAGAAGCTGCTAGGGAAATCTTTGCCTGCAATGATAGATATGATCTTAAGAAATTATTAGCTAAATGGAAGCAGCAGTCTCTTAATGCTAGAATGAAACCCGATCCTGCTTTTGCTAGTTCACCAATTTGTGTTACTGATAAGGATTATGAATTCTCTGTTGATCCTGAGATTATTACCTTAGTTGAATCTGATCCTTTTTATGGCCTTGAATCTGAAACTGTTGTGGCACATCTTACCAAGTTGAATGATATAGCTACCCTGTTTACTAATGATGAGAAGTCTCGCTATTATTATATCCTTAAGATATTTCTGTTCTCATTAAAGGGTGATGCTAAGACTTGGTATAATTCTCTTGCTCCTGGTTGTGTGCGTAGTCCCCAGGATATGAGTTATTACTTCTCTGCTAAATATTTCCCTTCTCATAAGAAACAAGCTACCTTGCGGGAAATATATAATTTTGTGCAAATTAAAGAAGAGAGTCTCCCACAAGCTTGGGGAGGCTTCTCCGGTTACTTAATGATTTTGCCTGATCATAATCTTAAGAAAAATGAAATACTTGATATCTTTTATAATGGACTAACCGATGCTTCCAAGGACTACTTGGATAGTTGTGCTGGTTGTGTTTTTAGGGAAAGAACAGTCGATGAAGCTGAAATACTATTGAATAATATGTTGACTAATGAAAATAATTGGACTCTTCCTGAGCCAATTCCTGAAGCAATTCCTGAACCAATTGAGCCAACTCATGAGCCTATTCCTAAACCCACTCCGAAGAAGAGAGGTGTTTTATTTCTCAGTCCTGAAGATATGCAAGAGGCAAAGAAATCAATGAAATAAAAAGGTATTAAAGCTGAAGATGTTAAGAATTTACCTCCTATTGAATAAATACATGGTCTTAATGAACCGCCTATTGAAGAACCACATTGTCTTGATAACCCGACACAGGTAGTAAAGGTAAATTCTCTCTATAGATATGATAAAGTTGAAATCCCCTCTACTAAATTTCATAGCCCATGCTTAGATGAATTTGATGACTTTATGGCTAGGCAAGAAAGTTTTAATGCCTATGTTGTTAGAGAGTTAAAGAATAATGCTTTTGAGATAGGACGCGTAAGCGGTAATCTGGCTAGAGTTAAAGATGAACTTCACCTCGTTAACAAATATGCTTCTATGGTTGCTACTCAAGCTGAGCGAGTACTTAAAGCTCGAAATGATTTGCTTGATGAATTAAATAATTAAAATGACTTTGCTATTAGAATGGCTACTAGAACTGGTAGAATGACACAGGAACCTTTGTATCCTGAAGGCCACCCTAAGAGAATCGAGCAAGATTCTCAGAGAAATAATTTAGAGGCACCTAGTTCTTCTAAAAAGAAGAAAAAGAAGAACGATAGGACTTTGCATGATTCTAGTGAACCTACTGTAGACACACCTGAGAATCCCAATGATATTTCTATTTCTGATGCTGAAACACAATCAGGTGATGAACATGAACCTAGTGATAATGTTAATAATAATGTTCATGTTGATGCTCAACCTAGCAAAAACAATGATGTAGATATTGAACCTGCTGTTGATGAACCCACAATCAAAGAATCAATGTTATGATAAGAGAGATTTTGGTGCCAGGAAGCACGGTAAAGAAAGAGAACCATGGGTTCAGAAACCCACGCCCTTTCCTCCAAAACCATCCAAGTCAAAGGATGATGAGGATTTTGAGCGCTTTGCTGAAATGATTAGACCTATTTTCTTACGTATGCGCTTAACTGATATGCTGAAAGTAAATCCTTATGCTAAGTATATGAAGGATATCATTTCAAATAAAAGAAAGATACCGAAAGCTGAAATTTCCACCATGCTTGCTAATTACACTTTTAAGGGTGGAATACCAAAGAAACTTGGATATCCGGGTGTGCCAACTATACCTTGTTCCATTAAAAGAAATTATGTTAGAACTACTTTATGTGATCTTGGAACCGGTGTTAGTGTCATGCATCTCTCTTTATATCGTAGACTTGAATTGAATAAGTTGACACCTACTGAAATGTCTTTGCAAATGGCTGATAAATCAACTGCTATACCTGTCGGTATTTGTGAGGATGTGCCTGTTGTGGTTGCAAATGTCACTATCTTAATGGACTTTGTTATTCTTGATATTCCCGAGGACGATAGTACGTCTATTATCCTTGGTAGACCTTTTCTTAATACTGCAGGGGCTGTTATTGATTGCAACAAAGGCAATGTCACTTTTCATGTTAATGGTAATGAGCATACGGTACATTTTCCGAGGAAACAATATCAAGTTCATAGCATCAATTCTATTGGACAAGTTCCAACTATTATTATTGGAGGTTTTGAATTTCCTATCCCTACTGTCAAGAAAAAGTATGATATTCTTATTGTTGGCGATTTTCATATCCCCGTTGAGGTAACTTAGTGTTATTCGAAATTTCTCTGGTTCTGTTTATTCGAAATGAGTTTGTTAACAAGACTTGATCAACCTTGTTAGTGGATTCATTTTGATGATCACGAGATGGATGAAACTAGAAGGCACAACCTTCTGTACCCACTTTTTAATTTCTATTATTTAGAATAAATAAAGCAGAAATAGTATTATTCATCTGTTTTCTGAATTATCTGTGCATTAAAAAATGTTCTGAAAATAAAAGTGCTCCAAATGCCCTGCAAGTTTAGTATGATTTTTTCTGGAATATTTGAGGATTTTAGGCACCATGAGAAGGAGACAAAATTGCCTCCTCACATTTTAGATTACAAGAGCATGGTAGCACACAAGTTTATTGTTGACAATGAAGAGAGGATGCTCTTGTATAAACTTAGATTCAATAAGAAACACTTTAAGATTATTATTTTGCCTGCGCCTCTGTTGTTTGATTTGCTTGTAGAAAATCTTCTTGTCACACCGGAAGTGGTGAACAATCATCGAGCTCAAGCTTTTACTCCAGAACCTGAACCTGAGCCGGAACCTGAACTGGACCCTTATCGTGCATCATCTGTCCAGTGGGATTCGGAGATGACCAGCCAGTGGTATCCTGATTACACCTCCCATTACACCGGGGAGAGTAATGACGGTCCTTGGTACTAGACCAACTTAGGCCAAAAGCCTAAGCTTGGGGGAGTACGTATTTCTCACCAACTTTACATTCATGTTCACACACTAGTCGTCGGTGCTCATACTCTTTCATTGTATTATCCATGTTAGTATAATTTTCTTTTTCTAGTTTTCTTCTTGTGTGTTTGATAAAACTTTAAGAAAAACCAAAAAAATTAGTTAGTTTAATTTCCATGCTTGTAGTAGAAATTAAAATGAAAACCCAAAAAGATTTCCAGTTCTTCTTCTTACTTGTTGGGAGCTTTCCCGTGTAAATATTTTTATTTTCTTTTCTTTCCTTTGGGGGTCGAGAAGACTATACTGAAAATGCTTAGTGGCTCTCATTTGCTTGATTGTTTATTGAACTTAGTGCTCATATTACCTTGTTTTCTCTTTTGAGTTGAATGCTTGCAGATTCCAGCTTAGTCCAATGCACGTGCACTCTTATTATTATACACATCGTTCGGTCGTGCAAGTGAAAGGCAATAATGACGATATACGATGGACTTATTGGGATGAGAAAAGTTGGTATGAACTCGACCTCTCTTGTTTTTGTAAATATGATGAGTTCATCATTTCTGAGTCAGCTATTATGAAGTAAACATATTTGCAATGACATTAAGATATTATAGTTGCTTGTGCCATGCTTGATTAGCTATGAGTTATAATGGTTTACCTTGCATGCCAACATGCTATTAGAATGATTATGATGTGGTATGATGGGATGGTATCCTCCTTTGAATGAATTGAGTGACTCGACTTGGCACATGTTCATGCATGTAGTTGAATCAAATCAACATAGCCTTCACGATATTTATGTTCATGGTGGATTATATCCTACTCATGCTAGTATTCGGTGTGAATTAATTTTAATGCATGTTTATGACTATTGTCGCTCTCTCAGTTGGTCGCTTCCAAATCTTTTGCTAGCCTTCACCTGTACTAAGCAGGAATACTGCTTGTGCACCGAAACTCCTTAAACCCCAAAGTTGTTCCATATGAGTCCACTATACCTTCCTATATGCGGTATTTACCTGCCGTTCCAAGTAAATTTGTATGTGCCAAACTCCAAACCTTCAAATGAAATTCTGTTTTGTATGCTCGAGGAGCTCATGTTACAACTAGGGCTGCCTATATCTTCCATTCTAGGTGGGTTATTCTCACGAGGAGTCGACTTCGCTCCTCATTCACGAGAAAGGGCCGGTAACCGGGATGCCTAGTCCCATGATCCAAAAAGATCAAAGCAAATCAAAATAATTAAACAAAACTCCCCCAAGGCTGTTGTTAGTTGGAGGCACTCGTTGTTTCGAGCAAGCCATGGATTGATGCTTGTTGGTGGTTGGGGGAGTATAAACCTTTACAATTCTGTTTGGGAACTGCCTATAATGCATGTAGTATGGAAGATATAGCCATCTCATAGTTGTTACGTTGACAGCGAAAGTATGCCACTCAAAATGTTATTCAATCTCTATTTTAAAATCGAGCTCTGGCACCTCTACAAATCCCTGCTTCCCTCTGCGAAGGGCCTATCTATTTACTTTTATGTTGAGTCATCACCCTTCTTATTAAAAGCACCCGCTGGAGAGCACACTATCATTTGCATTCGTTACTATTGGTTTATATTGGGTATGACTTGATTGGATCTCTTTTACCATGAATTACAATGTTTAGTCAGTCCTTGATCTTTAAAGGTGCTCTGAATTTATGTTTTGCCGTCTCAGAAAGGGCTAGTGAGATACCACTTTGTTATGTCATGTTATGATTGTTTTGAGAAAGTGTTGTCATCTGAGTTTTATTATTATGGCTCGCTAGCTAATTATGTTATTGATACGAGTAACTGTGAGACCTAAGTGTTATTGTGAGTATAGTTAGTTCATAATATTTGCTGAAACTTGAATGCTGGCTTTGTATGTTTAAAACAACAAGAGCAAACAGAGTTTGTAAAAGTTTTTCTTTATCACTTTTAGTTTATCAACTGAATTGCTTGAGTACAAGAAAAGGTTTAAGCTTGGGGGAGTTGATACGTCTCCAACGTATCTACTTTTCCAAACACTTTTGCCCTTGTTTTGGACTCTAATTTGCATGATTTGAATGAAACTAACCCGGACTGATGCTGTTTTCAGCAGAACTGCCATGATGTTGTTTTCTGTGTAGAAAACAAAAGTTCTCGGAATGTCCTGAAAATCCATGAAGGCACTTTTTGGAATTAATAAGAATTTCTTGGCGAAAGATATACACCAGGGGGCCCAGGGCCTGTCCACGAGACAGGGCCCCCCTGTAGGGCGCGCCCCCCTATCTCGTGGGCCCCCTGGACCTCCACCGACCTCAACTCCAACTCCATATATTCATGTTCGGGGAGAAAAAAATCAGAGAGAAAGTTTCATCGCGTTTTACGACACGGAGCCTCCGCCAAGCCCTAATCTCTTTCGGGAGGGCTGATCTAGAGTCCGTTCGGGGCTCCAGAGAGGGGGATTCGTCGCCATCATCATCATCAACCATCCTCCATCACCAATTTCATGATGCTCACCGCCGTGCGTGAGTAATTCCATCGTAGGCTTGCTGGACGGTGATGGGTTGGATCAGATTTACCATCTAATCAAGTTAGTTTTGTTAGGGTTTGATCCCTAGTATCCACTATGTTCTGAGATTGATGTTGCTATGACTTTGCTATGCTTAATGCTTGTCACTAGGGCCCGAGTGCCATGATTTCAGATCTGAACCTATTATGTTTTCATGAATATATGTGTGTTCTTGATCCTATCTTGCAAGTCTATAGTCACCTATTATGTGTTATGATCCGACAACCCCGAAGTGACAATAATCGGGATACTTCTCGGTGATGACCGAAGTTTGAGGAGTTCATGTATTCACTATGTGCTAATGCTTTCTTCCGGTTCTCTATTAAAAGGAGGCCTTAATATCCCTTAGTTTCCGCTAGGACCCCGATGCCACGGGAGGGTAGGACAAAAGATGTCATGCAAGTTCTTCTCCATAAGCATGTATGACTATTTACGGAATACATGCCTACATTACATTGATGAACTGGAGCTAGTTCTATGTCACCCTATGTTATAGCTATTACATGAGGAATCGCTGATCCATTGCCTACGAGCTTTTCACATATTGTTCTTCACTTATTTACTTTTCCGTTGCTACTGTTACAACTACTACAAAAACCCAAAAACATTTATCTTTACTTTTGCCACTGTTACCTTTATTATCATACCACTTTTGCTACTAAACACTTTGCTGCAGATACTAAGTTATCCAGGTGTGGTTGAATTGACAACTCAACTGCTAATACTCAAGAATATTCTTTGGCTCCCCTTGTGTCGAATCAATAAATTTGGGTTGAATACTTTACCCTCGAAAGCTGTTGCGATCCCCTACACTTGTGGGTTATCAAATCCTTACAGCGATCACAACCCGAGCAATAAATGGCCAGTGATCCTTACGGCAATCAGAACCCGACCACACCTGGTCCAACTCAACACGATGGCCTTACTGCCATCCTCAATGCAAACTTAGTGTGCAAATTTATTAAGTGTTGACCCATGGTGTACACTACTTTCGAGCGTGTCCGTAACCGTGGACTCGGCTATCGATAGATTAATACACTATGCAGAGGTAGCGCACTGGACCCACACTATGGAACCCATGGCCTCGCACTCCCATTCGGGTGGACCAACGGCATTCCGACGAAACCACTTCATTGTCATGACACTCTCCCGGCCACTCCGACTCAATCACCATCGGGCCAGTCCTGGGTGGCCCCGTGTCTACCTCAACACACCTCGACCACCGTTGTGGCCATGATCCACTCTGGGACCCGGTACCAAAAACTTAACTTAACAACGGGCTCACAAGGTTATGCCTGCTTACCGGGCCAGGGTACAGCACGCCCATAACCTTCCCTAGATGGAGGCACCGACCAGAGGCACGACAATGAAATGCATTAAGGCCGTCCCATACTGGCAAATGTGGTTGCACTGGGAAAAACTCGTTTCAGCGGCACCATGACTCGGTCAACAACATATTCAAGTTGAGTTACTTATCAGGTTCAACTTAGGGTGAAAATAACCGGTGTCATAATGCCATGCCATGCATCACCAACATATGCATCACATATCCATGAAAATAACTAAGTCAATTACGCTCCTACGGAGCCATCATCATCTCATGATACTTCTCAGGTTAAGATCCAACCTCACTTAAACCAGAATCATTTCTAGCAATCTCATCATTTTTCATCATGCAAGAATAATAATAAACTGATTATTAATCTCCATGACCATATCATTTTATCATTACTCATAACTAAATTCTTGTTAGCTTATCAATAAGATTCACTTCAAAATTCTGTAAATCATCCATTTTAACATGACAAGCATCTAACAGAATTTAATTATCATATTAATAATTTAAATGCATGAATAATCATAAGTTCAAGTAGGAAAATCAAAAATATTGAAGTGGCACTACGAAAATGTTGTTGTGGCTTGCCTTAGTGCTGATGAGGTTCACATATCTCCTGGTGATCCTCAAGACAAGCTTGCTCTTCTGAAAATAAATAAAACCACAAAAAGAAAACATCAAGAAACCTTCTGAAAATTACCAGAAAATCTAGACAACAAGGAAAAATGTCATCTTTTGGGTGCTGTTAGATTTTTGGACAAAGAACACAATGCAAAAAAGAATCAATACATTTGGACTTATAGATAAAAAGTTATGGCTGTTTGAAGTTTCCTGGATTTAAATGAATTTGAAATAAAAATAAATAGACTAGGGGGGTGACGTCGAAGGCGTAAAAGCCCAGGGCGCCTCCACTCGTACCGCTTCACGCGTGTAATGAGTGGCTGACTAGCGGGCCCCGCTAGTCAGGCCAGAAGGAGGGGGAGAGGGAAATAGAGGGAGGCGGAGCTTCGCCGGAGCACACACCGGCGACGAGGGTTCTTTGGGGTCAAACGAGAGCGGGGGGGCCGAAGGAGAAGAAGATGGCGCACCTGCCTGTACCTGTAGCGTGGCTAGAGGTGACCGGACGGTGTCGGAAACGACCTCTCCAGCGGAGGCAGAGGGCAGAGGTCGCCAGAGACGAAGACGGTGGCAGCTCTAGGGGCTCCAACAGGGCAGAACGGCTTCACCGAAGAGTGGTAGAGGCCCTGGCAGGGTCGCCCTGGCCTGGGAGGGGTCGGAGCTGCGAGAACGACCTGGAGGGGATCGCCAGTGAGCTCGGGCTTCGGGACGGTTGCTCGCGGCCTGCCTGGCCGGGCTGCAGCTTCTACTAATTCATGGAGGGTGTGCACTACAAAAAAAGACACATCCGTGACATTTTGGGCCGAACGAAAAAAATTATGTCATATATATGACACTTCTATGATGATAATTGTGACAAAACCCGGTATCATCATAGATGTGATGGGCTCCTACTTCTATGACAAAAAATCATGATAGAAAATGGGCTTTTCGTCCTGGGCGGGCTGGAGACACAGCTGCATGACATTCTTTGGGCCGTCCATGACAGAAAAAAACCATGGTAGAAGCGAGGGGGAGGAAAATTTCGGGGAGTTGCCGATTACAGTGGGAGGTCGGGGGCCGAGCGATGTGCGTTTCTCTCATACACATACGCGCGTGTGTGCGAGGCATTGGCTCTACCTGAACCCGAGCGAGGCGTTGGGCTCTAACTGAACTCGAGCGATTGCATTGCAGGCTACGCGTTAGTGAACCTGAGCGATCGATCGATGGCTGTTAACTAAACCCGATCGAGCGATTCCTTCGCTACTGCTGCTAACTGAAGCCGATCGATTGGATGAACAGTGAGCGTTGTGGGGGGGTGGATGAACAGTGAGTGGTGGCATTGCCTCTGGATGAACAGTAGACGGTGGATGGGTGGCCGTGGAGGGGTGGTTGAACAGGACCCCGTGGTGTGGAGGGCTGGATGAACAGTAGACGGTGGAGGGGTGGTTGAACAGTAGCCGGTGGAGTAGCCCGCGGTGGAGGCTGGATGAACAGGAGCCCGTGGAGGCTGGAGGAGGTCGACGGTAGCCCGTGGAGGCTGAAGGAGGTCGACGGTGGAGATGAACAGTATCCCGTGGAGTCCCGTTTTGCGGTACGCCACACCCCTCCCGATGAACAGGACCCCCGTTTCGACCGTAGCGCTCCAACACAAGTCTGTTTCCTCCATTTTGTGGTACGCCACACCCCTCCCGATCAACAGGACCCCCGTTTCGACCATAGGAGGTCCGTTTCGTCCGTTTTGTGGTATGCCAGACCCCTCCTGATTAACAGGACCCCCGTTTCGAACGTAGGAGGTCTGTTTCCTCCGTTTTGCGGTACGCCAGACCCCTCCCGATCAACAGGACCCCGTTTCGAACGTGGACGGTCGAACACAAGGCCGTTTCCTCCATTCTGCGGTACACCAGGCCTCGTTTCCATCGCCTGTTCCATCCAAGCCGGTTGGCTCCCACGCGTTCCGTTGCCTCCCGATGAACACGACGCATTCTGTTGCCTCCCCATGAACACGACGCATTCCGTTGCCTCCCCATGAACACGACGACAACGTTGTTTCTCCGTTCCGACCCAGCCATGTACACGAGCCCTCGCCATACGTATGCGTGAGTAGGCGTTCGAGACTCTGCCCGTATGTACACATATGTGGCCGTATTTTCTTTCTTGCAACCTGGCCGTTGCACGTACGTGTACATGCTACGTGCACGCCTCTACTACGACATGTGCGCGCCTCTACATCCACCAGTATATATGTACGTACACTTTCGCGACTACAATGACAACGCTACATACGCTTCGACCAGGTGTGTCCCGACTGTCAAGCACTTCCTTGCCTGCGAAGATGTAGCTGGTGGGTCCCAGCAGTCAGGGGGGGAATCTTTTTGGGTTTCTTTTTGCCCGGACGCACTTCCTTGTGTGTGAAGATGTAGCTGGTGGGCCCAGCAGTCAGGGGGTTGAATCG